>NW_007741569.1:24600-24859 GCF_000696425.1 Galeopterus variegatus | reverse complement strand
ATCAATACACATTGTATACATGTATTGAAATATAAACTCTGTACCCAATAATGTACAATCAATATTTTTCAATAATTTTCTGTGGGGATTAAGCTTCAATACATAGACTTTAGGGGACACAGTTCAATCCATGGCAAGAATCAAACCAAGCCTAGCATTACTTTTTTGCTTTTGGATGGCTGGTCAGTAAGGGGATCCAAACCCTTCAGATTGGTGTTACAAGGCTGTGCTCTAACCAACTGAGCCAACCAGTCAGCAC
>NW_007741569.1:0-23669 GCF_000696425.1 Galeopterus variegatus | reverse complement strand
AATACTCTGGTATCACAGCGCACACCTCTCAGGATCGCGCTGTCTCCTGGCACGGCCGCTCCAGACCTGTCGCCATCTTGTAATCCTAAAATAGGCTTTAAACTATGAACTATAAAAAGGTACAAAGAAGGACATTATAAAGTGATAAAAGGATCAATACAGCAAGAAGATACAATGATCGGAAGTATGTATGCACACAATGTTGGAGCACCCAGATATATAAAACAGATGCTACTGGATCTAAAGGGAGAGAAAGACCCCAATCCAATAATAGCTGGGGTCTTTAACACACCTTTCTCAGCATTGGACAGATCATCTAGACAAAATTAGCAGAGAAATATTGGATTTAGATGGCAATTTAGACCAAATGGACTTGACAGACATTTATGGAACATTTCATCATACAACTGCAGAATAAACATTCTTCTTATGAACATATTTATTACAGCTCTGTTCACAATAGCCAAGATATGGAACCAATCTAGATGTCCATCAACCGATGATTGGATAAAGAAAATGTGATACATATATATAATGGAATACTAATCATTTGTAAAAAAAAAAATGAAATTCTGTCATTCACAGCAGCATGGATCAGCTTGGAAAACATTATGTTAAGTGAAATAAGCCAGGCACAGAAAGAGAAATACCGCATGTTCTCACTTGCATAAGGGATCTAAAAAAAGAGAACAAACCAAACCAAACAAAAACAACTAAATAATACTATGTTGAACTGTTAAAAGGGGAAAGAAGTATGATTACTAGAGGTGGGAAAGGGGAGTGGGGGAAGAGGATAATGAAAGGCTGATTAATGGGCACAAAAGTACAGTGAGAATGGAACAATAAACCCTATTGGTGTACAGTTGACTCAGAAATCTACAATCAATAGTGTTTTACTGCATGTAACCAAACGACCAGAAGAGAGGAAATCAAATGTGAACATCACAAAGAAATGATTAAGTTTTGCAATGATGAATAAGGTAATTACCCCGAATAGATCAATACACATTGTATACATGTATTGAAATATAAACTCTGTACCCAATAATGTACAATCAATATTTTTCAATAATTTTCTGTGGGGATTAAGCTTCAATACATAGACTTTAGGGGACACAGTTCAATCCATGGCAAGAATCAAACCAAGCCTAGCATTACTTTTTTGCTTTTGGATGGCTGGTCAGTAAGGGGATCCAAACCCTTCAGATTGGTGTTACAAGGCTGTGCTCTAACCAACTGAGCCAACCAGTCAGCACCACCCCCCAATTTTTTTTTTTAAAAATTGCTGTTAAATTAGGGGCAAGAAAATTTTAAGATATTTGGAAACATAATGGTAAATATCTAGAATGAATTTGCTAGGTTATACATTTCACACTTTTAACTTTTTAAGTGATCTTAATTTCTTACTACCCTTTAAAGAAGAAAGCAAAGGTAGAAAATCTAGGTGATGTATTTTGCATTGGTGTTTGTGAACATTACAGTATAGACTTTGAGAAACAACCTTTTCTTATATTTATCATTTTAAAAATGTTTCCCAACTTTAAAAAATTAATCAGAATTATACTAAGGTATAAAGTGTCATGTTTAGGTATAAATAAAAATGATTCCCAACTATTAAAATTAATGGAATAACCCATTATATTGTATCTTAGGCAAAAGGCTTGGGAAGCATCTGAAATGAAAGGACTGCTTATTTTTATGTGCATTCATGCAAAGAGGAGTATTCTCTGTTAGAACTATTGGGCTGGAACACTTCACTTTTATAGAAGAATGAATTTCTGGACTAGACAGAGAAGGAGATGTGCAGGCCCTCTAGCTATTAGGAAACCCATCATGCATAATTGAACCACGGAGAGTTAATGTCTTTGTAAATCTGTTTCCTTGGCACATAATATTTAGGGACATATCGGACACATTTTCCAACCCGTTGATAACAAATGTATACTAAGTTCCCAGTATGAGATGTGACTGGGAAGTCAAGAGACAGATTTACCCAATATATTAGAATTTACACATCCAAATGACCTTTCTTTTTCAAAATAATGACTGTAAGAGGTTCAATAATTATTCCAAAGATGCTGTCCCTACTCAAAATCATTTTTGGAAGTCATATGAAATTGTTTTCAAAGACAATTTATATGCCTCATGGGAATGCCAGCTGAATTGCTTCAGAGCATACCTGATTTTAAACCAAATATAGTTTTTCCTATCTTGATTTACCATATAGATTTCAAATAGCGACCTACCTACCCATAAGTACCAATGTTTTCTATTGGTAATATACTAAAAAACATGCACTTCAGGCCTTAAAGATAGCACACAAAGGGAATTTCAGAAAAACCTTGAGCAATGGTGGCATCACTGAAATAAATGTAAACTGACTAATGACGTGAATGCTTTGAAGAGGAAAGTGTTCATTTGGTTGTATAAATTTTTATTTGTTAAAAAGTTGGATCAGTCATATTTTACTAGAAGGGGTCAACAAAAATTTTCTGTAAAGAGCCAGATAATAAATATTTTAAACTTTGCATGCTGTAGATTTCTGTCACAACTATTCAGCTTTGCACAAAAGCAGACACAGACAATACACAACTGAATGAGCATGGCTGTGTTCCAATAAAACTTTATTTACAAACACAGGCATTGCTGTATGGAGTCCTGAAAAGCAAATTACCCCCAATAATTCTATCTCAGTCTGATCCACTGAAAATATAGATTGGAAACATTACTTCCATTTTTGATATAAAAATTACCATTTTACTGGATAGCTACTTGTATCAAAAAGGAATAAAACATTTTCTGGCCAAACTGATACATAATTATGAACTGATATTCATAGCCAATAGCCTAAAGCATAAGTCCAAAGAGGCATTTACTTGTGTATTTAATCAACTAAAAGTGCTTACTACGCATATATTATTCTGATCATCACTGTTGTTGCCTCAAAGTCTGGCTAAACATATAACCTGGAATGGCTGCATTGGGGATTCAAGAAAAATGGGAGAATCTTGGTCTTTCCATTTTCCCAAATAATCCTCCAGGTCCACTTCAACTGTTTAGTGGCACTGTTAGGCTGCAGGCTGGCTTTTCCTCCCTCCCACTCTCCCTCTCCCCTTCTCCCCTTCCTTCCTTCATTTAATATCTTTATTAAGATATAATTCACACTCATTTAAAGTGTACAGTTCAATGGTTTTTAGCATATATTCACAGAGTTTTACAACCATAACCACAAACAATTTTAGAGCATTCTTGTCTCCCTAAAATAGAATTTGCACTTAACCCCATATCCATTAGTATTCACTCCCCATCTTCCCCCACAACCTTTAAGAAACTAATCTACTTTCTGCCTCTATAGATTTTCCTATTATGGACATTTCATATAAATGGAATCATACAATATGCATTCTTTTGTGACTGTCTTCTTTCACTTTACATATTGTTTTCAAGGTTTGTCCATCTTTTAGCATGTATCAGTAAGCTCACTTCTTTTTATGGAAGAATAATGTACTATTGTGTACATATACCACATTTTTAAATCCATTTGTCAGTTGATAGACATTTAGATTGTGTTCACTTTTGGCTATCGTGAATATTGCTACTATGAACATTTGTGTACAGATGTTTTCCTATTGGAGTGGAATTGGTACATCACATGTCAATACATGGCAACCACATGATCTATATTTAACATTTTGAAGAACTGCTACCTGTTTTCTAAAGTGGGTGCAACACTTTACATTCTCACCAGCAATGTATGAAGGTTCCCCTCTCTCCACATTCTTGCTAACAACTTGTTATTATAATCTTCCTAGTGGGTATGGAGTGGTATCTCATTGTGGTTTTGATTTGTATTTCATTAATGACTAATGATTTTGACCATCCTTTCATGTACTGTTGACTATTTGTATATTTTTTTTTGGAGAAATGTCTATTCAGGTCTTTTGTCCATTTTTAATTAGTTTGTCTTTTTATTATTAAGTCATAAATGTTCTTTATATATTATAGGTATGTCTGTTATCAGATATATGATTTACAAATATTTGTTTTCCAAATATTTGTAAAAAATACAAGTGTTGTATAAATATTTGTAAACCCATTCTGTGGACTGTCTTTTCACTTTCTTGGTAGTGTACCTTGAAGCATAAAAGTTTTTAATTTTGGTGAAGTCCACTTTATTTTCTTGTTGTTGCTTTTGCTTTTGGTGTCACAGCTAAGAAACCATTGCTTAACCCAAGTTCATGAAGATATGCCTCTGTTTTCTTCTAAGAGTCTTATAGTTTTAGCACTTATGTTACGTTTAGGTCTGTGATCCATTTTGTGTTCATTTTCATGTATGGTATGGGGCAGTGGGTCCAAATTCATTCTTTCGTGTGTGGATATCGAGTTGTTCCAGCACCATGTGTTGAAAACACTTTATTTGCCATAGAATGGGTTTGTGACCATTGTCAAAAATCATTGACCATAAATGTAAAGGTTTATTTTTGATTCTCAATTCTGTTGCATAACCTATATCTAATCTATCCTTATGCTTGTATCACACTGTCTATATTACTGCAGCTGTGTAGTAAGTTTTGAAATTGGGAAATATGAGTCCTCCAACTTTTTTTTCCCTCTGAGGTTGTTTTGGTTATTCTGGGTCTCTTGAGTTTCTAAATGTATTTTAGTATCAGTTCATCAAATTCTGCAAAAAAAGCAGCTGGGATTCTGATAGGAATTGCATTGAACCTGTAGATCAATTTGGGGAATATTGCCAGCTTAACAATATTAAGTCTTCTGATACATTAACAGGGGATGTCTTTCCATTTATTTAAATCTTCTTTAATTTCTTTCAATAATATTTTGGAGTTTTCAGTGTACGAGTCTTACACTTCTTTTGTTAAATTGATTACTAAGCATTTGATTCTCTTCAATGCCCCTGTAAATGAAATTGTTTTCTAATTTCATTTTTGGATTGTTCAAAGATAGTACATAGAAATAAAATTGATTTTTGTATATTGATCTTATATTCTACAATATTTCTGAATTCATTCATTAGTTTTGATAGTTTTTAGTGGATTTCTTAGAATTTTCTATGTACAAGATCACGTCATCTGCAAATTAGCTATTTTTAAGAATCTGCTTCGTTGGAGTTGGTCAATGTCCTTTTTCATTTTCAGTAACTATTTCAAACCTTTATTACCATACTTCAGTCCCTTTCCCAGCTGCCGTACCCTTTGCTATCAGCAGAAGATCTTCTCTTAGGTTGATAAAAAGCCAGAGAGATAAGTAACACTGTATGTGTGGGAAACCTCAAGCAATTTTGGATTACTAGAACCTTAACTCCATGTCAAGGAGACACTGAAAAAATAAAAAGTCTAGCTTTTGTATTTGGTTTGTAAAATATCGAAGGTCAGAATAGTAGTCAGAGCTTTTTTAAAAAAGAAATTATTATTGTTTTTATTAATGTTTGTTAATCTTTTTCTTTTTCTTTCTTTTTCTTTTTGTCATAACCAGACAAGGTGCTTGCCTAGGTTATTTACTTGGAGCAGTGGGCCAGTGAGCTCAAAATCATTAATTTGATCACTATGTTAGCCAGTCTTGTAAATATGTACCATCATCGTTTATGAGATTCTGGTAAGAAGGTAAATTGAACTTACAAAGCCATGGGCTCCAGAGGAAAATAGAACTCAGAAGGTTAATCATGTCCTCTTGGTTTATGAAGGATAGGCAGGGTTGAAGTATAGGTCATATGGCCTGGCAAATTGTGCATTGAACAACTCCAGGGGGTGCAATTCACATAGACTAAAATGCACAATTATGCTCTGTGGTCCTGTAATAGGATTGTATATATTGTCAGAATTGGAAGTCTTTTAGATTTGCTGCTAGAGAGAATTCAGAATTTTGAATATTCATTTATATTTATCACCTCATCTTGGATTCCTATGCTTGGGTGAGCTTGGCTTCAGCCCCACTCCTGCCATTTTTTGGCTTTTATTTTGTTTTGATTTTTTTGTTTGTTTAGAAGGAGATCAGCAGGTGTTAAAGGGAATTGTTAAAGACAGATTGACACCTAATTGAGCTTTTCTCTTTGATGTAGTCAACAAAATGTAAAAGGAAAATTAAAAATAATATATGAATATTTTCTGGAATGATAGGATATTAGAGTGGATGGATTTTTAGAAATGATTTGATCCAACTTCCAGTTCAGCACACGTATCATCCATATCAACATGCAGGGGTTGTTGGCCATACTCTACTTGAGGAATTTTACTTCCTGGGGCCTTGTTTTATTTTAAAGCCCCCTGTGGTCTATTTTAGACAGATTTTGTGTCACAAAGCTCCTCTTCTTTTCGAGCTGAACCCTGCCACTTGTTACCTGCTCCCAAGCCCCTCCATTGTTTTCTCTCCTTGGTCTGAAGGCTTCTCTCCTCTTGTCTGAAGCCTTCATGGCATAAATCTGATAGTTTTTCTATGTAAAAATCCTTCTGTTATTTAAAGATATTTATCACATCTCTACTTTAATCTTCTCTCCTGGTTAAAGAACCTGGAGAATATTCCTGATATATTTTCTAGATAGTTCTTTTTTCTGCTTGACAAATTGAAATCTACGTAGAGGAACTCAGACTCTCTCTTAAAATGTGTCACATAGAACTGTACAGTTTTTCAGTTGTGATATCATTGCAAGGTACAATGGAATTATTACCTCCCACGTTCAGGGCATGTGTGATGAACTGTGGGTAAGATTCTAGGGTTTTGAGTCAAAGAGACTTGAGTTAAAATTCCAGGCTTGCCACTTACTAGCTCTGTGGGAAAATTACTTGAATGTGCCTTAATTTCCTCGTCTATAAAATAACAATAAGCCTCAGACCTTCTCTATTCTATAGATTCATGAGAGCAAGGACTTCATCTGCTTTTCTTTGTTTACCATCAGTTACTTAGTTCTTAGTACAGTGCCTGGATCATAGTATATGCTCGTGAATTATCTCTTGAACGGATAAGTGAGTGGAAACCTGTCCTATAGAACTGTTACTGGGATTGAAAACACTTAGCACAATGCCCAGAGCTTAGTACACAGTTAGTCATTTTTAAAAAGGCTCTTAACCAACTGTGTCACACTTTGTCTCATATTAAACCTCCATTCAACTAAAACTCATGATGTTTCAGAAATGAACTCTTCTAAATTTTATTTTCCCAATTCATGGGTTTTAACTTCAGTGCATATTATTGCATTTAGTGGTGATAACTTGGGTGTTATGAATTTCATCTCTTCTCTGTGTTTTGTTGAACTTTTACATTTTCATGTTTGTGTCTCCCAAATGTATGAGCAGCAACCATTCCCTAGCCCTTCCACTCTCCGCACTGGCTCTGTAGGACTGAGAATTCAGTGACCATGGCAGTCACACCTCTAAAATCTCTCTCTAAGATCTTCCTCAGTTTGGGCTGGCCCGGTGGCGCGCTGCTACCGTGCACTGCTTGGGAGCGAGGTGGCGCTCCCGCCAGGGTTTGGATCCCACATACAGACCGGTTCCCGCTCACTGAAAAAAAAAAAAAAAAAAAAAAAAAAAAAAAGATCTTCCTCAGTTCGAACATCTGACTTCCTAGCACAAGCAGAAGGCAGATAGGATGGACTGGCCTGTGACTTTGGAGTTTTGTAACTGACTGATGGTGGCTTTTTCTTTGTTGTATGAATGCTCAAAGCAGGGGAGAATGTATCCTGAGTAATTTCAACAGGGAAATTTTAGTACCTTTTATTTCAGGAAGGGGCAAAAGCTAATGAAAACCATTGAGTAATTGAAAATACATAATTGTAGCTAATGTGGGAAGAGTGACATTGCTCTGTTTTTACATGTCTGCAGTAATTCGAGAACCTACATAGAATCCTCTTTTATTAGTTGCTCTGCACATTGAGGCTTCTGAAATTGAAGTACACATGGCTTGCTGTTTTCAGTGTACAAGCACAGTGGTTTTATGTGAGTCCTTTCTATTCTCTTTTCTTTTCTTCCTTTTTTTTTTTTTTTTGACGGCTGGTACAGGGATCAAACCCTGGACGTTGGTGTTAGCAGCACCATGCTCTAACCAACTGAGTAACCAGCCAGCAGACACTCTTTTCTTTAATTAATTAATTAATTTTTAAAGCTTCATTCTGTAATCAAGATATCCCGTTTCTATATCCTTTCTATACAATTGAGGATGTTAATCAAGGTCTCAGATTGTATAGCAGCAAAAGAGTGTTGCTTGGCAACAGAGGGAAAGATAAAATGTTTTCAGATTTTAAAAATAATTCAAGGTTTTATTATTCATTTTTTATTAGAATGATTTTATTATTTGTAGGAAAGTATCCTGGAGGGAGAGAAAAATGGACCATGGCAGCAATATCTTCCTTGTATTTTGTCTTATAAGAAATGTTCTGGGCTGGCCCGGTGGCGCACTGCTATAGTGCGCCGGAAAAATGGACCATGGCAGCAATATCTTCCTTGTATTTTGTCTTATAAGAAATGTTCTGGGCCGGCCCGGTGGCGCACTGCTATAGTGCGCCGCCTGGGAGCGTGGCGGCGCTCCCGCCGAGGGTTCGGATCCTACATACAGACCGGTTCCCGCTCACTGGCTGAGCGAGGCGCAGGAGCAACGCCGAGGGTTGCGATCCCGTTGCTGGTCCCGGTCCGGTACGGGGGCATGACACTGAGGGTTGCGATCCGTTGCCAGATACGGAAAAAGACAAAAAGGAAAAAAAAAAAAAAGAAATGTTCTAAGCAGGAGTTCGTTTTTGTCCATTTGGGCTATATAGATATCTTTCTGGGTCTTAGGTTTGTGCTCCGAAAATTTGTCCAGTCCATCCATTATGCGTGGAGGAATATTTTTTTGTATGTGTGTCTTTTTATTGTTCCCTTCCAAGAAATTTTAGCCCACAGGACATTTTTCTCCAGGAACCCTTACTGGAATTAATCGTAGCCATAGTCTGACACATTGGAACCTCCCCCATATTCTTGTGTATTTTAATAGTTGTTTATCTATGGTGATGACATATTGGTCCAAACTCTCTCCCCTCTCAGAGTTCAAGGTCTCTGACTGCCTGCCTCAGAACCCCTGCTGGGCTTGTTATGAGGTTTGTTGATGGTCTGATTGCCATTTTTTGAAGTATGCTCACCTAGATTTCAGAATTGTGAGATTCTGTAATTCGGACAGTGGTGCTGTCCACACAGCTTTCACTGTGACTTAAAAGATAGATCAGTCCTATTTCACAATCGTAGAAATAACTGAGTTGTTGAGAGATTAATAGATGCTTTTTTTAAAAAAAGGACATGGCATAGAGCAGAGCTGAGGATTGAAGTCCCCACATTGAGCATCAGGGGAAATCTATGTAACTGAGAACTTCCTTTGTGAAGCCAGCTGGTCCAGTCTTACTTTCTGACTCTGCTGCGTATGAGTTCTGTGACACGGGCAAGCCTTTTAACTTCTCTGTGCCCTAGTTTCCTTATCTGTAAACTGAGGATAATAATAGTATCCATCTTATATGGTTGTTTTCAGAATTAAATGAGACAACATACTACCTGGCACATGGTAAGTATACAATAAATATTTGCTTTTATTATTGCTGATATTAGAGTTTGAATGAAATAAAAGTCTACACATTGTCTTTTCCCCTCCTCTTTCTCCCCTTAGTCCTCCTCCTCCTCTTTAATTCCACTGTCCTTGACCATACTAAATCTCAAAATCAAGTAGAGAGAAGATCACTTTTTAGCTACCTTCTAAACTTTATATTCATTGGACGATAAAATGTTTAAATAATGATCTTTCTCATTAAGGCTTTCCCACTACACAATTGAAATAAAAGAACTGGATACCCGTGATGATTGTGAAGCCTTCTGAAGACAATGAAATTTTTCCTGCTTAGGAGTCTTATGAAAAACCAAGACAGAATTTTTCCACCATAGTCTATGATTGCTGTCATATGGGTACTTCACTGGCAGAATTTAGGACTTATCCCTGTTGTTTGGAAGCTTTTGTTTCTTTGGCTGAACATATCTAAAGCTTTGTCATTTTGTATCCTGTTTTTTTTTTTTTTCCAGCACATTATTAGCTTATAAGGATCTTAATCATTTGTGATTAAGACACAGACTTATGTCTGTGAATATCTGTACTATTTGTCATTCATTTTATTTCTAACTTTTTTTTTTTCCTTTTGGCAGCTGGTCGGTACAGGCATTGGACCCTGGACCTTGGTGTTATCAGCACCATGCTCTAACCAACTGAGCTAACTGGCCATCCCCTAATTCTTCCTTTTGATTAGCTGAGTTTTTTGGATATGTATATTTTCTCTGGTTTCATAGAGGACTTTAAAGAAGTATTTTTTTAGGTAAGATTATTAAACTGACACTAGTAATTATGGCAAAAGCTATGAGTGATCGCCAGCCTTTTAGAACTTAGTTCTGCAAGGTTTTTAAGACTTGGGTGTTGTTGGCAAGCCTGGGCTATAGGGAAAAGGAGAGAAAAAGTAAGAGAGATCTGAAAAGGAAAGGAGAGAAGGAAAAAGAGAAAAAGAAGAGGCACATTTGGTGGTATCTTAGGCTTCTGATTTCTGCTCTAGATGACCATATATTTTTTTGTTTGGCTGGTTTGCTTGATTTTAAAGATAGAAGAACCTCACAAAGAAATTATAAATGCATGAGGTGATCGATATATTAACTACCCTAACCCGATTATTATTCTACATATATGAATCAAAACATCAAATTGTACCCCATAAGTCTGTAAAATTACAGTGTGTCAATTAAAAAAAAAAGCTAGAAGAACCATGTTGAAGCACAGTCACAAATAGCAAAATGTGTAAGTGATCAAAACATCAAATTGTACCCCATAAGTCTGTAAAATTACAGTGTGTCAATTAAAAAAAAAGCTAGAAGAACCATGTTGAAGCACAGTCACAAATAGCAAAATGTGTAAGTGTAGGCATTTTTTTCTAGATGAAACATGGTCAACTTTTCAAAACAATATATGGTACAAATTAGGATTAAAGACCCAACACTATCTTTGTGTTTTATCTGAGGCAAATATGAATCAGTTGCAACAAATGGGTTTTCTCCAGGAAATCAGTATGACTTCTACCTTGTGCTAACTGCTTTGGCATAAGCAAGATGTATCTGAATTTTGCCTCTGCTCGTTCACTGGGAAAATTTGTTTTTTATAAAATTTTATTTTTTGTCAGAGAATCTTGGTGAAGTTGTTACAGGTATTAGTGATGTCAGTAAAATTGTGCTTGAGTAAGTATTCCTGGGCCAGTATTTTAAAAGAATCTGGGCAGTCTCATTGTCAGAATCAGCCAGTGAAATTTTGCAGGATGTTTGGCAATATCAAGCTCAGAATATTCAACATTCTATTTTCTGTATCTCATGTTTAGTTTTATTTTCTGTGTATTGAGCAATTTCTTGAAAATTTTTTGAACAATTTCTTGGATGAAATTGCACAATTACTTAGACAAATTGAACTAAACCTTTCTCTGCTTATAATATAAGGAACTCACGACTGATAATTTAGAAACATAGACGTACTCTAGGGACAGATACTTGGGCAGATGGTATAATTCCTGAACACAGGCAGTAAAAGTACAAGCAATTGTACTTTTTTTTTAGTGTTACCTACTCTCTTAATTAATCACTGAAAACATCATAAAAGAAATAATGACTCATTTCTTTCTACAGGCAATCCCAGGAGTTTACATTTATATTCCTGCTATTAGAAATACTGCTGCTACACTGCAGAGCCTAGGTTATTTGCCAGTGGTTTTAAGCTTGATGTTGGAAATGTGGTTTTAAAACATAAATTCCTTTTCCTCAGATCTTCCCATGGCTGATCCTCCTTGTCATTCAGGTCCTAGCTCATCTGTTACCACTTCTGAGACAGTCGCACCCTGACCACCCAATTTAAACCCTTCTGGTCCTGGCTCTTGTTTAACCTTTTCAAAGCAACAATCCTCATTAAAATTTTTCTTGTTTATTTCTTTGCTTGTTTATTGTCTTCTTCCACTTGCTAAAATATGAGCCCTATAAGTGCAGGGACTTGTCATCGGCCCTTGTCCCTGGCTCTGGTCCTGGCCCTCTGAATGGGCGCACTAGGTGAATGCTGGAGGAAATAGGAGAAGAGCAAGAATGAACTGTTTCAGGTTCCATTCCACTTTTGTCTTATTCTTTTGTTACTGAAGTTCTGTTTAGGTGCATAAATGAGCTGAATAGCATGATCCAGATAAACGTTACTTATCTGTTTCTTACATCTTACCATTGCTTTGCAAAATGCAGTTAACTGACCTACACAGTTTGGTATCTTCCCTTATACTAAAGGGCAACATGCCAGCCAAAGTTGAGATTTAGGAGCAAACTGGAGGTATAAAAAATTAGTTCCTTGAGTACCACTTTGTCTTTATCAAGTTGTGACTCTGTAGGGTTTGATGGTGTGAAATCCTAGTTGCTCATTCAATTAGTATGACACCAGAGTCTCTCCTGGAAGAATTTGGAAGAATAAGAGCATCTTAACTGCCTTCTTGGTAAAACAAGTTATGGTAATCAGAGTTTTCCCAGCCTGAGGGAACTGTTTCAGGTTCCATTCCACTTTTGTCTTATTCTTTTGTTACTGAAGTTCTGTTTAGGAGCATAAATGAGCTGAATAGCATGATCCAGATAAACGTTACTTATCTGTTTCTTACATCTTACCATTGCTTTGCAAAATGCAGTTAACTGACCTACACAGTTTGGTATCTTCCCTTATACTAAAGGGCAACATGCCAGCCAAAGTTGAGATTTAGGAGCAAACTGGAGGTATAAAAAATTAGTTCCTTGAGTACCACTTTGTCTTTATCAAGTTGTGACTCTGTAGGGTTTGATGGTGTGATATCCTAGTTGCTCATTCAATTAGTATGACACCAGAGTCTCTCCTGGAAGAATTTGGAAGAATAAGAGCATCTTAACTGCTTTCTTGGTAAAACAAGCTATGGTAATCAGAGTTTTCCCAGCCTGAGATTTCCAGGATAGGTAAGGAAGCAGGCTGACAGGTTAAGTCACTTGGCAGATTACATACTGGTGAATGAGGGACTAGGACTGGAAGGCCATCTTTCTGACTCTAGAGCCTGTTCCATAATGATGAGACTACATACCTTATTTGTCTCATCCTTTGAAAAATAGCAGAGGGAATTCATGCTAAACATTTGTGTTGAGGAATCATGGCATGCTTGAGTCGAGTAGTAAATATTGAGGCTGGCTTTGCAGGCCAAAAGGTCTCTGTAGTAACTATTCAGCTCTGTTATTGCAGCGCTAAAGAAACTGCAGAGAATATGTAAGTGAGTGGGTATGGCTGGGTTCCAATGAAATTTTATTTATGGACACTGAAATTGGAATTTCATATAATTTTTACATCACAAAATATATACATATATATTTTGTCCTTTTTGAGACCGGCCACACCGCGCTCAGCCAGTGAGCACTGTGAGTGCACCGGTCATCCCTAAATAGGATCCCAACCCGCAGCGGGAGCGTTGCTGCGCTCCCAGTGCCGCACTCTCCCGAGTGCGCCATGGGCTCGGCCCTCACAAAATATTATTTAAAAATTTTTTCCAACCATTTAAGAGGGTAAAAGTCATTCTTAGTGTGTGGGCTATACTGAAATAAGAGTCGGCTGGGTTTAACTGTAAGAGATGTTATTGTGGTTCTCATATGATATATCAGTGAATTGGAGAACGCATGGATAAAAGGTGCTCCCACACTTTTGGTAAAAAAAAAAGGGGGGTGGAATGGGGCGGGGGAGTTGGTTGATGGATAATCAAATTGGAAATGTACTAAAGGCTGTGTTTTTCAAGCATAATTTTCAAACTTCTTTAGGGATAAAGTTTACTCTAAAAGTTCAGTGATGTAGACACCTGAAAAATACTCTCTCCACTAAGAGGCTAGCTAGAACATCTTTTATTTGTTGATACTTACTCATTAGTGTTTAAAATAGAGGATATCTGTCCATTTAGTTAACACCCAGTGCTGCCAGAGCACGTTCTGGTCCTCTTTTATTTCCCAATTATTTTTTCCTAACCTAACCCCATGAAAATAAAGTCTACTTCCTATTTATTGATACAAGGCTTTTTTTGTATGTTTAACTCTCTCCTCCATGAGTGAAAATAGCAGGCATACCCATCTCTTTCACCAGGAAGCTTTCTTCTTCTCAGCATCTCTGGGTGCTTCTCTCCTAACAGTTATCTCAGTCTGCCATGTATCGTGGTTTTTGGGTGCAGTGCTTTGTTTTTGTTATTTCTGGGCTTCTGGTGAGCGGGTCAGCTCAGCAGCTTTTGGCATGGTGCCTTGTCCTTATAGGACCTCAGTACATAGCCTTTGAATTGAACTGGCTCCCCTCTGAGCTTGCTTACCCTTGCTTTTCTGGCAACTGCTTTTTTCACTTCAAAATGGTTTGGCTACAATTATTATTTTTTATTATTATTTTAATTTATCCATATACAAGCTAGTTGTTTTTGTGTCCCTTTATCAGTTCCTCCTTCCCCCCCTCCTGGTTTGGCTACAATTATTATTTTTTATTATTATTTTAATTTATCCATATACAAGCTAGTTGGTTTTTGTGTCCCTTTATCAGTTCCTCCTTCCCCCCCTCGCCCTCCCCCGTCAATGCCTCATCTGTTCACTTGTTTTAACAAGTTCAAGGAATTGCTGTGATTGTTGTGTCTTCTTCCCCACCCCAACACTGTTCATTTGTATATTTACTTATTTATTTTTATTAGCTCCCACAAATAAGTGAGAACATGTGGTATACCTCTTTCTGTGTCTATTTCATGCTCATTCCTATCTTGGTTTGTCTTATTCACTCACTCATTATTTATCATCTATCTTTTTTCCTCTCTGGGTTTCATCTCAATTTCAAATGTGCATGTTCTCCAGAGCCAGTTTAGACCTTTCTTAAAGATATTCAGAATTGGTCTAGTCTTTCTAACCCTTTGATTATGTATTCAGCTTCCTTCACCTGAGTGTTTACACATTCTTTTCTTCTACAGCCTGTTTGCTGACTTTAGGGAAGACACTATGTTTTAATTATCTGTTGAATAATAATTACCACATTATAAAAGGTTGAACAGTTTTTATCATCTCTGCTGATAGAAATAGCTTAGTAGATGTTCACATATACCTATGAGCCTGAGCATAATGAGTTCATTTCAGGTTGTGAGAAACAGTTTACTAAAATCTGAAACAAATCAAAGCAGATGTAAGGTTTTGGGGTCATTAATTTCTGTTACCTTTCCATGGAGACCTATGAACAAGCTAAAAATACTTTAATGAATTATTTGAAATGCCTTCTTTAGTGGTGTGCAGTGTGAAAGGGGAAACGTATGAAGCTAAATACTAACTTATTTCTAATCTTCAAGCCTGTCTAAATGAAAATGTGGATAATCTCATTACCTGGAATAGTTAATAGAGGAGGCATAGGAAGTTTTCTGTACAAATTCCTCCCTTAATTTCTTAAATGTCCACTTACTGTAGAACTGGCCATGAATAGTTGTACTTTGAAAAATAATATAATGTTATAGGAGGCCTATTTTGATATTGGTTTTTGCGTATAAATGAAAAAAGTAAATTAGAGAAAAGGCTAAAAAGCTCATCAATGAGAGAAGCATAATGTATAAGACACTGAAAATAGAGAGAATGTTTGCTTCTCAAAGTTGGTGTTTATCCATGACATTCCTGGAACAAATGTGCATTATGCACCTAATGCCAAGCACAGGCATCGATGTCATAATATTCGGTCTCTTGGTTGGGGGATAGTTGGTTGGGGGACATGGGGTACGAAAGTAATTTTTGGTGATGGGTATGCTCCCAGTGTGAATCTGGCCCCTGCATTGTGGGCACAAGGGGTGACAATTAGCTTTGTAATTGATAAATAGTCATAAAAAAAGGATAGGCAGAAATACATACTTATAAGAGTGAGTGGCTAAAAATGAATGGAGGAGGGAGAAAGAAAAGGAAAGCTAGCTGAGTATTAAATAAATATCTACATTACTCTTAAAAAAAAAAGAAAAATGAGCAGTCTAGCAGAGGAGAGAGAAATGTGCAAAATTAGTTATCAGCCCTATAGACGGGGTACAAAAAAAAGCTGAAATAATTAAGAGAATAAATCTATTTTTGGCTAAGAGGTTCAAGAAGTCCTTGTAGAAAAGGTATGTTTGAGATCAGCTTTGAAAAGGTATTCATTTTAAATAGAAGAGCATTCCTGCTGGAGGGGAAGCCACCAACCAGTAAGAGACCAAAGGGAAGAAATGACTTGAAGAGAAAACAATGAGAAGTTTAGCTGGGTTGGAGTTCGAAGAATGATGCTGGAAAAAAGGCTGAATATATATACAGGTGTGACCAATACAGAGTTTGAATAATACAAGGGTGCTTCAGAAAGTTCAGGGGAAGATTTGTATTATCTTTTAGTTCTGTTTTCTCACAGACTTTTTGAAGTACCCTCATGTGGAGGATAATAACAGAATAGTAACAGCTTCCTTCCAGGGTCATTGTAAGCTTTGGGGATAATGAAGGAAAGGTTCTTGTGCAATACCTGGTACCTAGTATGCGTTCTATAGTAGCCACTATGACTGGTATTAGGAGGGCAATAGGGAGCTGTTTTGGAGCAGACAGTGACACAATCATGGCTGTTGGAAAGTTAGGGCACATACCTGATGGATCAAAGTGTGGAGAGGCAGCTGGGTGTCCAGGAGAGATGACAAGGTATGTTCTGTGCCTGACTTCTGTAATGCATGTCTGACTTGGCCTCCCTCGTAAGTTGCAAGTCAGGTACAGATGGTCATGAAAGGGAAGGTGAGAGGAAAACCTCCTGCAGGGGCCAGAGGAAAAGCAACTAATGAAGGATAGAGGAGGCGTGAGACCTCACAGTTCTTGACCTTTCATGAAAATTTATTTTTGTTTTTTGTTAACTTCCCACCCACATTTTACACATTTCATTTTAGAATCTAAAAATGTCCCACAGAGTGTCAGGACAAGGGGCGATGACTCAGGGCAGGCGAGATAAAATAAGCATCAGATTTACCTAGTGGAAGATTAATGGGAACCAGATCTCCTGCTTGAGTCCCTTTTTCTCTGTAAATGGCTGCTTCAGCATTTTGGCTTCACATTTGGGCAAATTTGTCAGGTCTCTTATGTCCTCATCATCCCCATTCCCACTCTCATGCCTGAATGATGCTGAGTTACCTAAAAAGGTAATACATTTTCTTTCAGGGAAGTAAGGTGTAGGGCCCGTTCCCTGTAAGAATGATGATTCTATTGTATTCTTTTCCATCCTGTCCAGCTTTCCTATGAACTTCTTATTTAGATGGCTCATCAAAATGTATTTTAGTTGGTTACTAATTTGTGCAAAATGCTGATTTGATGCATAGGGGCATTTCTTAATGATGCTTATTCTAGCATTTCTGCTATGTTGGATTCTCACTGGGGACAGGCTGGAATGTGATGGCCTCACTAAGAGNAATAAGAGCATCTTAACTGCTTTCTTGGTAAAACAAGCTATGGTAATCAGAGTTTTCCCAGCCTGAGATGGGAAGAAAAGCAAGTTAGGTAACAGGACAAGGTACTCAAACCTCTGAATCTGGACAGTCTTTCAGGGTCTTGTCTTCTGCACGGTCTCCTCAGTCTAACAGTGTCTCTTAGTGAAACAGCTGGTGTCAATCTGACTCAACTTGTCATAATTAAGTCTATGGATTGTGAATGCAGATTATTCCATTTTATGGAAAAGAGATACATTTTAAAGGAAAAGAACTTCATGAGCAAGGCAGGAGACCTTAAAAAAACCTGGAATTGTCTGTGGACTCATGATTCTTGGTTTTAATCTAAGAATCAACCAGTTGGGTGAAAGAAGTGAGCCTGAGCGGTATGCTCTCACCATAGACCAAGGTTTTTTAATGGGGCACCTAAAACTTTAGGGAATTTATGGCTTTCAAGGGATCTGTGTGTAATGTAATCACCCCTAACATTTGATGCTACATTTGTTAGTGTGCGTTTTGTTTTCTGGGAAAAAGATCCTTAGCTTCTTCAGAGATGTTTGTAGTTCCTCTTTTCACTTCCTCACTTCATGATCTTTTCTCATCCTACTCCAGTAGTTCTTCAGTTCCCACCACTTCACTGAGGCAGCTCCATGGTGATCCCAGAGGGCACTACTCTCTTGCTTGACCACTCGCAGCATTGGACCGGTATAACCATTCTCTCCTTGCAGCACTTTGTTTTTTGGTGTTCATGACATCACACTCCCCTTGCCTGCTTCTCTGGCTATTCTGTCTCTTGAACTTGGTCTTATTCCTGTGTGTGACCTCTCACTGTCGAGGCCCCGGGGCTCCCTCCTGTGTTTCTCTCTTTTCTTCCTGCATATTTAGGTAATTTAATCTGGTCCCATGGCTTTAAATGCTAACTCAATACATATGACCTTCAGATCTGTGCCTATAGCCATGACTTTTCCATAGGACTTTAGGCACTCATATCTAAATACCTTTCCAGCATCATCACTAGGATGTCCAATTGGCATTTGTACTTAAGTGCCCCAAACCAGACTCTGGACTTCTTTCCCACAGCTACTTTTCCCCTGAAGTTGCTCATCTTAGAAAATGGTACCACCAATTTTTCAAGACAAAAATCTACTAGTTGCATTGGATTCCTTGTGTTACCTCACCCTCCACATCTGGTCCATTGGCAAGCTCATTTTCTTAACTCTACCTGCAGAACATGCTCATATTTCCTGACTGCCATTTTTTTTTTGTCTCTATATAACTAATCACATTGGGTCATTCCCTTGGTTAAAACTTAATAGTGACCTATGATAGCAACCTTTCTTTACCCTTCCCTAAATGCTTTGCCTGCAGTGCTCCAGTCTACACTGCACTTACTTCTTCTTCCTGAACCCCCTGAGCCTTCCCCGTGTAGGGCTCTGCATTAGGTAGTGCCTCTGCCTGGGAAGCTCTTCTCCCCACCTCCTATGACCATTGTCATTCAGATGTTATTGTCATTCAGATCTCAGTTTAGCTCTCACTTCTTTGGAGAGGATTCACTACTCTACTGTCTGGCATTTTTCATGCTTATTTATTTATTATCAATTTACCTTGTATATATGAATGTATATACGAGGATGCATATTTGTATTTGTTGTCTGTTTCTCCCCCAGATGTCAGTTGCTCAGTGCTGTATTTCTATTTGGGATGTGCCTGGCATATTTTGAGAGCTCTATTAATATTTGTGGAATGAATGAATGGAGGAATGGTTATATGCAAAGAGATCTGTGATTTTGAAAGGTGTTAAGAATGACTGATAGCAAAACTGTTGGTTTGTGATTCAGGATTTAGTTATCTTTTGTGTCATTGTATGACCAATGCCTTTTGTGTTGTGCAAATACAAACATCTAGAAACATGCATGTGCAAGAGGAAAGGCTTGCATGTTAGTTAAGAATACAAGGCCAAGGACTCACAGGCCTGTCCATCTCCTGGTAGACCTAGGCTACTGATTGGTGTGGATTGACAGTACTGTGTTTTCCAGGATAGGTAAGGAAGCAGGCTGACAGGTTAAGTCACTTGGCAGATTACATACTGGTGAATGAGGGACTAGGACTGGAAGGCCATCTTTCTGACTCTAGAGCCTGTTCCATAATGATGAGACTACATACCTTATTTGTCTCATCCTTTGAAAAATAGCAGAGGGAATTCATGCTAAACATTTGTGTTGAGGAATCATGGCATGCTTGAGTCGAGTAGTAAATATTGAGGCTGGCTTTGCAGGCCAAAAGGTCTCTGTAGTAACTATTCAGCTCTGTTATTGCAGCGCTAAAGAAACTGCAGAGAATATGTAAGTGAGTGGGTATGGCTGTGTTCCAATGAAATTTTATTTATGGACACTGAAATTGGAATTTCATATAATTTTTACATCACAAAATATATACATATATATTTTGTCCTTTTTGAGACCGGCCACACCGCGCTCAGCCAGTGAGCACTGTGAGTGCACCGGTCATCCCTAAATAGGTTCCCAACCCGCAGCGGGAGCGTTGCTGCGCTCCCAGTGCCGCACTCTCCCGAGTGCGCCATGGGCTCGGCCCTCACAAAATATTATTTAAAAATTTTTTCCAACCATTTAAGAGGGTAAAAGTCATTCTTAGTGTGTGGGCTATACTGAAATAAGAGTCGGCTGGGTTTAACTGTAAGAGATGTTATTGTGGTTCTCATATGATATATCAGTGAATTGGAGAACGCATGGATAAAAGGTGCTCCCACACTTTTGGTAAAAAAAAAAGGGGGGTGGAATGGGGCGGGGGAGTTGGTTGATGGATAATCAAATTGGAAATGTACTAAAGGCTGTGTTTTTCAAGCATAATTTTCAAACTTCTTTAGGGATAAAGTTTACTCTAAAAGTTCAGTGATGTAGACACCTGAAAAATACTCTCTCCACTAAGAGGCTAGCTAGAACATCTTTTATTTGTTGATACTTACTCATTAGTGTTTAAAATAGAGGATATCTGTCCATTTAGTTAACACCCAGTGCTGCCAGAGCACGTTCTGGTCCTCTTTTATTTCCCAATTATTTTTTCCTAACCTAACCCCATGAAAATAAAGTCTACTTCCTATTTATTGATACAAGGCTTTTTTTGTATGTTTAACTCTCTCCTCCATGAGTGAAAATAGCAGGCATACCCATCTCTTTCACCAGGAAGCTTTCTTCTTCTCAGCATCTCTGGGTGCTTCTCTCCTAACAGTTATCTCAGTCTGCCATGTATCGTGGTTTTTGGGTGCAGTGCTTTGTTTTTGTTATTTCTGGGCTTCTGGTGAGCGGGTCAGCTCAGCAGCTTTTGGCATGGTGCCTTGTCCTTATAGGACCTCAGTACATAGCCTTTGAATTGAACTGGCTCCCCTCTGAGCTTGCTTACCCTTGCTTTTCTGGCAACTGCTTTTTTCACTTCAAAATGGTTTGGCTACAATTATTATTTTTTATTATTATTTTAATTTATCCATATACAAGCTAGTTGGTTTTTGTGTCCCTTTATCAGTTCCTCCTTCCCCCCCTCGCCCTCCCCCGTCAATGCCTCATCTGTTCACTTGTTTTAACAAGTTCAAGGAATTGCTGTGATTGTTGTGTCTTCTTCCCCACCCCAACACTGTTCATTTGTATATTTACTTATTTATTTTTATTAGCTCCCACAAATAAGTGAGAACATGTGGTATACCTCTTTCTGTGTCTATTTCATGCTCATTCCTATCTTGGTTTGTCTTATTCACTCACTCATTATTTATCATCTATCTTTTTTCCTCTCTGGGTTTCATCTCAATTTCAAATGTGCATGTTCTCCAGAGCCAGTTTAGACCTTTCTTAAAGATATTCAGAATTGGTCTAGTCTTTCTAACCCTTTGATTATGTATTCAGCTTCCTTCACCTGAGTGTTTACACATTCTTTTCTTCTACAGCCTGTTTGCTGACTTTAGGGAAGACACTATGTTTTAATTATCTGTTGAATAATAATTACCACATTATAAAAGGTTGAACAGTTTTTATCATCTCTGCTGATAGAAATAGCTTAGTAGATGTTCACATATACCTATGAGCCTGAGCATAATGAGTTCATTTCAGGTTGTGAGAAACAGTTTACTAAAATCTGAAACAAATCAAAGCAGATGTAAGGTTTTGGGGTCATTAATTTCTGTTACCTTTCCATGGAGACCTATGAACAAGCTAAAAATACTTTAATGAATTATTTGAAATGCCTTCTTTAGTGGTGTGCAGTGTGAAAGGGGAAACGTATGAAGCTAAATACTAACTTATTTCTAATCTTCAAGCCTGTCTAAATGAAAATGTGGATAATCTCATTACCTGGAATAGTTAATAGAGGAGGCATAGGAAGTTTTCTGTACAAATTCCTCCCTTAATTTCTTAAATGTCCACTTACTGTAGAACTGGCCATGAATAGTTGTACTTTGAAAAATAATATAATGTTATAGGAGGCCTATTTTGATATTGGTTTTTGCGTATAAATGAAAAAAGTAAATTAGAGAAAAGGCTAAAAAGCTCATCAATGAGAGAAGCATAATGTATAAGACACTGAAAATAGAGAGAATGTTTGCTTCTCAAAGTTGGTGTTTATCCATGACATTCCTGGAACAAATGTGCATTATGCACCTAATGCCAAGCACAGGCATCGATGTCATAATATTCGGTCTCTTGGTTGGGGGATAGTTGGTTGGGGGACATGGGGTACGAAAGTAATTTTTGGTGATGGGTATGCTCCCAGTGTGAATCTGGCCCCTGCATTGTGGGCACAAGGGGTGACAATTAGCTTTGTAATTGATAAATAGTCATAAAAAAAGGATAGGCAGAAATACATACTTATAAGAGTGAGTGGCTAAAAATGAATGGAGGAGGGAGAAAGAAAAGGAAAGCTAGCTGAGTATTAAATAAATATCTACATTACTCTTAAAAAAAAAAGAAAAATGAGCAGTCTAGCAGAGGAGAGAGAAATGTGCAAAATTAGTTATCAGCCCTATAGACGGGGTACAAAAAAAAGCTGAAATAATTAAGAGAATAAATCTATTTTTGGCTAAGAGGTTCAAGAAGTCCTTGTAGAAAAGGTATGTTTGAGATCAGCTTTGAAAAGGTATTCATTTTAAATAGAAGAGCATTCCTGCTGGAGGGGAAGCCACCAACCAGTAAGAGACCAAAGGGAAGAAATGACTTGAAGAGAAAACAATGAGAAGTTTAGCTGGGTTGGAGTTCGAAGAATGATGCTGGAAAAAAGGCTGAATATATATACAGGTGTGACCAATACAGAGTTTGAATAATACAAGGGTGCTTCAGAAAGTTCAGGGGAAGATTTGTATTATCTTTTAGTTCTGTTTTCTCACAGACTTTTTGAAGTACCCTCATGTGGAGGATAATAACAGAATAGTAACAGCTTCCTTCCAGGGTCATTGTAAGCTTTGGGGATAATGAAGGAAAGGTTCTTGTGCAATACCTGGTACCTAGTATGCGTTCTATAGTAGCCACTATGACTGGTATTAGGAGGGCAATAGGGAGCTGTTTTGGAGCAGACAGTGACACAATCATGGCTGTTGGAAAGTTAGGGCACATACCTGATGGATCAAAGTGTGGAGAGGCAGCTGGGTGTCCAGGAGAGATGACAAGGTATGTTCTGTGCCTGACTTCTGTAATGCATGTCTGACTTGGCCTCCCTCGTAAGTTGCAAGTCAGGTACAGATGGTCATGAAAGGGAAGGTGAGAGGAAAACCTCCTGCAGGGGCCAGAGGAAAAGCAACTAATGAAGGATAGAGGAGGCGTGAGACCTCACAGTTCTTGACCTTTCATGAAAATTTATTTTTGTTTTTTGTTAACTTCCCACCCACATTTTACACATTTCATTTTAGAATCTAAAAATGTCCCACAGAGTGTCAGGACAAGGGGCGATGACTCAGGGCAGGCGAGATAAAATAAGCATCAGATTTACCTAGTGGAAGATTAATGGGAACCAGATCTCCTGCTTGAGTCCCTTTTTCTCTGTAAATGGCTGCTTCAGCATTTTGGCTTCACATTTGGGCAAATTTGTCAGGTCTCTTATGTCCTCATCATCCCCATTCCCACTCTCATGCCTGAATGATGCTGAGTTACCTAAAAAGGTAATACATTTTCTTTCAGGGAAGTAA
>NW_007741568.1:24515-24859 GCF_000696425.1 Galeopterus variegatus | reverse complement strand
TTAGTTTCTTCTTTGACCCATTGGTTGTTTAGAAGCATGTTGCTTAATTTCCACAGATTTGCGAGTTTCCCAAAATTTCTCCTATTATTGATTTCTAGTTTCATGAATCCTTTGTGGTCAAATAGATAATTCATAGATTTTCGATCTTAAATTTACTAAGACTTGTTTTGTGACCTATATATGATCTATCCTGTAGAATATCCCATGTGCACTTGTGACAAATGTGTATTCTGCTGCTGTTGAATGGAATGGTCTGTATATGTCTATTAGGTCCATTTGATCTGAAGTGTAGTTCATGTCCAATGGTTCCTTATTGATTCTCTGTTTGCATGATCTGTCCATTG
>NW_007741568.1:21532-22411 GCF_000696425.1 Galeopterus variegatus | reverse complement strand
GCACAGCACCTAATGTTTATATGTATCATCTCATTTTGTCTTCATAATAGCTCTATTTATAGAGAAACTGAGGCTTAGAGAGTTTAAGTGACTTGCTCAAAATCACAGCTAGTACACGGCAGAAGTAAGATCTGTTTTCTCTTAAGAATATCAATACATTTGTATCTAATTGATACGCCTATTTCCTGTGCAATTGGTTAGTTAGCTTCAGTCCATGATAGCCTGATCATTTGGAAGTAAATTGATAAAATGGAGCATCTAAATATGTTAGGTGGAAACCTAGACCTCTGAGTGTGCTGACCTCCTGTGGTTGTTGGTTCAATGATATACAACATGCCAGGGCCAAAAAAGTAAAATTAATACTCTCTTTGGCTGTTTAGCCCCTGTCGTAGCAGCACTTGGTTGTTTGGGCTGCTCAATATAGCCTGCAATGGAGCTGCTTATTTGAATAAAGTAGGGTTGCCACAGTCAGGATCCCTGACTTTGAGCTAATAAAACTGAATTATGGCAATAGGTGTCTAAATGTCCTCCAGGACTTGACAGATTGAGAGCTAGACAGCCAGTCAGTAGGCCTGCAGAACTTAAACACAGAAGCATTTATTGTTAAAAGTTAACATAAACACATCGAAAGGGAGTTGCTCCCAGTGCTGGTAAGTTCTTTGCTCCGTCCAATGCAAGTTTCAATTATAATGCAGTCTGGCCAAGCACTTTGAAGTTGAAATTCCTCCATGCTGCCCACCATCTGGAGGAGACGGTGCCTGACAGACTCTTGAATGCCATTGGCATGAGCTCCATCTACTCTCTGGGTTTCAGGGGTAAAAGGAAAAATCCCAATAGGCAAAATGTATATCCTAAAAAGCTGGATGGAGGTATGAGGCA
>NW_007741568.1:13095-19646 GCF_000696425.1 Galeopterus variegatus | reverse complement strand
GAGGCTCTCCATTCTCAGCTCAACTCATTCCACACTTTCCCTCTTGGTGAGTTCTCCCTGGCGTGAATGATCCTGAATTATGACCACTGGCTCTGACCTCTCTCTTTTGTAACCTGGATAGTTCCAAGTGGATGTCCAGCTACAGATTCAAACTTAGGGGCTGTAGAGTGGAACACACAGACTCTACCTTCTCCCCAGATGAGTCCCTCCTGATCCCATCTTCCTTGTTCCCACCAGCAACACCAGCAATACCCTCATTCTGTGAGTGGCTCAGTTCTGGAAGACCTGCCAAGGAAGAGAGAATGGCAGGAGGAAGTGTTACTGCCTGTCATTGGGAAGCCAGGCTCTGCCAAGCAGNTTTCCATTTCTTTGTCTCATCTTCAATTTCTTTCATCACTGTTTTATAGTATACAGATCTTTCACCTCTTTGGTTAAATTTATTACTAAGTATTTTATCTTTTTGTAGCTATTGCAATTGGGATTATTTTCTTGATATCTTTTTTACATAGTTTGTTGTTAGTGTAAAGAAAGACTGCTGATTTTTGTATGTTGATTTATATCTTGCAAATTTACTGAACTTGTTTATTAGTTCTAACAGTTTTTTGGTGGAGTCTTTAGGGTTTTTCATACAAAAGATCATGTTACCTGTAAACAATGACAAATTTAATCTTTTCCTTTTCTGGGTGCATGCCTTCTATTTCGTTATCTTGCCTAGTAGCTCTGGCTAGGACTTCCAGTACTAAGTTGAATAGAAGTGACAAGAAAGGGCATCTTTGTCTTGTTTCTGATCTTAGAGGAAAAGCTTTCTTCTTTTCACAATTGAGTATAATGTTAACTATGGGCTTGTCATAATTGGCCTTATTGTGTTAAGGTACACTCATCTATACCTAATTGGTTGAGAGTATTTATTGTGAAAGGATGTTGAAACTTGTCAAATGCCTTTTCTGCATCTATTGAGCTGTGCATATGGATTTTGCCCTTCATTCTGTTAATGTGGTGGATCACATTTAATGATTTGTGTGGTACCATCCTTGTGTCCCATGGACTAATCCCACATGATCATGGTGAATGATCCTTTTATAGTGCTCCTGGATTTGCTTTGCTAGTATTTTGTTGAGGATTTTTGTATATATGTTCATCAGGGATATTTGCCTGTAATTTCCTTTTCTTGTAGTGTCCTTCCCTGGTTTGGTATCAGAGTAATGATGAACTCTTCAAATCAGTTTGGAGGACTTTCCTCCTCTTCAGTTTTTTGGAAGAGTTTTACAGGGATTTGTATTAGCTCTTTAAATTTTCGTAGAATTCAGCAGTGAAACCATCTGTTTCTGGGCTTTCCTTGATGGGAGACTTTTTATTTATGATTCAATCTCCTTGTTATTGGTCTGTTCAAATTTTCCATTTCTTCATGACTGTGCCTTGGTAAGTTGTATGTGTCTATGAATTTATTCATTTCTTCTAGGTTATCTGATTTGTTGGTGTATACTTATCCATAACAGTCTCTTATATTTCCTTTTATTTCTATGGTATCAGTTGTAATGTCTCCTCTTTCATCTCTGATTTTATTTATTTTTGAGTCTTCTCTCTTCTTCTTAGTGTAGCTAAGGTTTATTGATTTTATTTACCTTTTCAAAAAACAACCTTAATTTTGCTGATCTTTTATTTTTCTATTCTGTATTTCATTTACTTATGCTCTGTATTGTTTTCTTCCTTCTAGTAATTTCATGATTACTTTGTTCTTTTTCTAGTTTCTTGATGTGTAACATTAGGTTGTTTATTTGAAATTTTTCTTTTTTGATGCAGTAATTTATCACTATCAATTTCACTCTTAGAACTGCTTTTGCTTCATCCCATAAGTTTTGGTATGTTGTGTTTCCATTTTTATTTGTCTCAAGATATTTTTAGTTTCTTCTTTGACCCATTGGTTGTTTAGAAGCATGTTGCTTAATTTCCACAGATTTGTGAGTTTCCCAAAATTTCTCCTATTGTTGATTTCTGGTTTCATGAAACCTTTGTGGTCAAATAGATAATTCATAGCTTTTCGATCTTAAATTTACTAAGACTTGTTTTGTGACCTATATATGATCTATCCTGGAGAATATTCCATGTGCACTTGTGACAAATGTGTATTCTGCTGCTGTTGAATGGAATGGTCTGTATATGTCTATTAGGTCCATTTGATCAGAAGTGTAGTTCATGTCCAATGATTCCTTATTGATTCTCTGTTTGCATGATCTGTCCATTGTTGCAAGTTGGATATGAAGTGTCCTACTATTATTGTATTGCAGTCTCTCTTTATTTTCAGATCTATTAATATTTGCTTTAAAATTTTAGGTGTTCCAATGGAAGGTCCATATAAATGTATAAATGATAATATCTGCTTGATGAATTGATACCTTTCTTATTATCTAATTAACTTCTGTGTCTAATTTTATAGATTTTTTTTTCTTTTTTTCTTTTTTTTTACTGGCCAGTAACAGGATTGCAACCCTCAGTGTCACGCCCGCGCCACGCTCAGCCAGTGAGCCGGAACCGGTCACCACATGGGATCCGAACCCTCGGCAGGAGTGCCGCCATGCTCCTAAGTGGCGCACTTCCCAGTGTGCCACTGGGTCAGCCCTCATTTTATAGTTTTTGACTTGAAGTCCATTTTATGTGATGTAAGTATAGCTACTCCTACTATTTTGGTTTCCATTTGTGTAGAATATCTCTTTCCATCCTTTCACTTTCAATCTATGTATGTCCTTAAAGGTGAAGTGAATCCCTTGTATATAGTTGGATCTTGCTTTTTAATCGAATTAGTAACTGTATAGTCTTTTTATGGTTTAATCCATTTACATTCAAGGTAATTATTGACAGGTAAGGACTTACTGTAACCATTTTGCTAATTGTTTTCTGATTATTTTGTAGATCTTTTGTTCCCTTCCCCTCTTGCTGTCCTCCTTTATGATTAGATGTTCTCTAGTGGTTTGCTTTGATTCCTTAATTTTTATATTTTGTGTATCTACTATATAGGTTTTTGCTTTATGCTTACCATGAGGCTTACATAAAACATAATTATAAAGGCTACTTGAATCTCATGACAATTTTACATTGATCACATAAAATACCTACACTTTCACTCAACACCTCCCAAACACAGTTTATATTTTTGATGTCCCAATTTACATCTTTTTATATTGTACATCCTTCTGCCTTAGTTCTTTAGACTACAGAATGAAGAAGAGAAATCACCAAGTTTTGCTTTTTGAATATCAAGTTCCTGTGACCTCAATTTTAAGTTCATTGAGAATCTTCTGATATATAACTTGGTGAGGTAGCATCACTGGCTGTGAAATCACAGTTTCGAGTTCAAATTCCTACTCTGCTACTTCTTTAATGTGTCTCCTTCATTATGATATCTGAGCCTCAGCTTTGTCTTCCATAAACTGGGTGGAAAATGTCTCATAAAGTTGCAATGGGCATCCTGGTGGTGATGTCCACTTGATGCTCAATCATTTCCCTCGACTGCATCTCCTCACCCTTCATTGGGATGCAGTACCTCATGTAACCCAGGTCTTGGGAAGTGTTATATAATAAAAGGTAAGCTAACATTTCTGGGGCATTTGCTATGTGCCTGCACAGCACCTAATGTTTATATGTATCATCTCATTTTGTCTTCATAATAGCTCTATTTATAAAGAAACTAAAGCTTAGAGAGATTAAGTGACTTGCTCAAAATCACAGCTAGTACATAGCAGAAGTAAGATCTGTTTTCTCTTAAGAAAGTCAATATATTTGTATCTAATTGATACACCTATTTCCTGTGCCTTTGGTTAGTTAGCTTCAGTCCATGATAGCCTGATCATTTGTAAGTAAATTGATAAAATGGAGCATCTAACTATGTTAGGTGCAAACCTAGACCTCTGGGTTTGCTGACCTCCTGTGGTTGTTGGTTCAATGATACACAACATCCCACGGCCAAAAGAGCAAAAGTAATACTCTCTTTGGCAGTTTAGCCCCTGTCATAGCAGCACATCGGTGTTCGGGCTGCTCAATGTAGCCTGTAATGGAGCTGGTTATTTGAATAAAGTAGGGTTGCCACAGTCAGGATCCCTGACTTTGAGCTAATAAAACTGAATTATGGCAATAGGTGTCTAAATGTTCTCCTGGACTTGACAAATTGAGAGCTAGACAGCCAGCCAGTAGGCCTGCAGAACTTAAACACAGAAGCATTTATTGTTAAAAGTTAACATAAACACATCAAAAGGGAGTTGCTCCCAGTGCTGGTAAGTTCTTTGCTCTCTACAATGCAAGTTTCAGTTATAATTCAGCCTGGCCAAGCACTTTGAAGTTGAAATTCCTCCATGCTACCCACCATCTGGAGGAGACGGTGCCTGACAGACTCTTGAATGCCATTGGCATGAGCTCCATCTACTCTCTGGGTTTCAGGAGTAACAAGGAAAAATCCCAATAGGCAAAATGTATTTCCTAAAAAGCTGGATGGAGGTATGAGGCATTCCTTTGCTTAACAAGCAAAACAAAATCAACCAGTCTGGTGAACTGATGCTGTGACGATGCTGTGGAAGAAACAGGGAGTCTCCATTGGGAATGGTGGGTGTGGAAGCCCTGGGCACAGAAGTCCAACCTGGAAACTCTGCTTAGAATTGTGGGAGGCAGTGGAGGCCAAGATACTGAGAGAAAAGGGGCCTATCCCTAGTTTCCTTGGGATCATCTCTGGGTTGCCAGGGTCAGGCTTCGGGAAGCTTCAGTCCTCAGTCACAGGCGGGGGAATAAGCTGCACCCAGAAGTTCTCATTCTGGAAGATACTTTTGAAAGCAGGGTCACTCTGGAAGCCAGTGAAAGGCCTGTAGTTCTCACTGTTGCGATTCTGAGAGTTCTGTAAGGAGAGCCAACTGCAGAGGAGTGGACACACATCAGTCAATGCTTGTGGGGGGCAGAGAATCTGTGTGTGTGGGCATGGGAGGAAGGTGTAGGACAAAGGTGGAGAGGATCCCGAATTCCCCTGCCTCAGATACAGGAGAGACAGCACTACATTGTGGGAAGAGTAAAGAAATTGGGTATGGATCCTAGGTCTGTATCTCACAAACTAGTACAGGTTGAGCATACCTAATCCAAAATTTGATACCCGAAATGGTCCAAAATCCAAAACTTTTTGAGAACTGATATGACACTCAAAGGAATGCTCATAACAGCATTTCAGATTTCAGGATTAGCATTGCTCATCTAGTACTATTGTGCAAACATTCCAAATTCAAAAAAATATTAAAATCTAAAGCACATCTGGTCCCAAGCATTTTGGATAAGAAATATTCAACCTTTAGTGATTTTGGGCAGCTTCAATTCATTTTTTAGGGCCTACATTTCCTCATTTTATAATGATGAGACTGGACTTGTGTGCTCCCAAGGGCACACAGACTGTGCTCTTTCTGACGCTGGACAGCTGGCACAGACCTGCCCTGCACCCTGAGTCTCCTTCTACAGTTGCTGTGTACGACCCTGTTGCTGCCTTTGTCTCCCTGTGGACACGCCTTGAGCTGAGGATCTCCATTCTCAGCTCAACTCATTCCACACTTTCCCTCTTAGTGAGTTCTCCCTGGCGTGAATGAGCCTGAATTATGACCACTGGCTCTGACCTCTCTCTTTTGTAACCTGGATAGCTCCAAGTGGATGTCCAGCTACAGATTCAAACTTAGGGGCTGCAGAGTGGAACTCACAGACTCTACCTTCTCGCCAGATGAGTCCCTCCTGATCCCATGTTCCCTGTTCCCACCAGCAACACCAGCAATACCATCATTCTGTGAGTGGCTCAGTTCTGGAAGACCTGCCAAGGAGGAGAGAATGGCAGGAGGAAGTGTTACTGCCTGTCATTGGGAAGCCAGGCTCTGCCAAGCAGAGGGGCCATCCCTCTCACTTAGAGAGGCTTTCTGCAAAAGTAGGGAGCCTGACGGCCTGACCTTGAGATGCCCTTGACAGTCAGAGAAGAGATGAATTCCATCACAGGGTCCTTAGACTTCTTGCACAATAGGCTTCTTTGCCTGCTGCTTCCCCAAGTGTTAACAGAGGGAATCACCTGGACCCACCCACAGAGCTAACTTGAGGGACAACTCAGAGCCAAGATAAAATGCTCCCATTTTACAGTACATGGGACTTGTGGGATGGAGCCCTTGTGTCTGACCACCAATATTCTGAGGAAAGCTGCTTAGGCTTGAGTCTAAGCCAGTGAAAGCCTGGCCCATGGGGACTCCTTGGAGAGGGGGCTTCTGTGATGAGTGACCCATCAAACTCCTCAGGGCAACCCTGCCTGTGGTTGGCTTGTCAGAATTCGGAGTGGACTTCTAATAACCTCAGGTAACTATATTGATTGTCTTTTCTGAGCCAGGCACTATGCTAGGTGCTTTACATGTGTGTTATTTCTAATCCTTCACCACAACCCTCTGGGATAAAAAACCCAGATCCCCAAGAAATTGAGTAACTTGTTCTAGATCATCCAGCAGAGAGTGGTAGTGTGGAATTCAAACTCGGGTCCATGTGGTGATTTCTGCTCAGCCAAG
>NW_007741568.1:11854-12586 GCF_000696425.1 Galeopterus variegatus | reverse complement strand
ACCACAACCCTCTGGGTTAAAAAACCCAGAGCCCCAAGAAATTGAGTAACTTGTTCTAGATCATCCAGCAGAGAGTGGTAGTGTGGAATTCAAACTCAGGTCCATGTGGTGATTTCTGCTCAGCCAAGCAGCCTACAGTCCTGCCTTCCCTGGAGATAACTTGTCCGTCACCTGTTCCCTCCCCACTTGCCCTGCCAGGTACCATGTCTTCTAGCTGTTCTCTGACTTCTGGCAAGGGTGTCTCCACTCACACATGCCATAGGGACACAAGGCTCACATGCGTCCATCTGTCATTTCTGTTGAAAACTTACTACCAGTGGCTATGGTAATGGGGAGATATCCAAATGCCCCTATGTTCTATGTCCCAGGTCCTGGTTCACAGACATGTCTTTGGTCTAATTCACAATTCAGTGACTCCGAGGCTCTGACTGCAAGTTACTGAGCTGTCCCTTGCTCTGCTCGAGCCCGACTGTGTGCCATTCCCTTTCCCATGACCCCTCAGCTGCCCACCAGCCTGTGGAGTGCTCTGTGTGGACCATTATCTACAATGCTGTGAGGAGAACAGGTAACAGATGCTAAACTCCAAGTGCTTTCACATTCTGACACCGTGAGGCAGGGAGATCGACCACACAAACAATTATTTCCCAAGAAAAGGATAAGTTTGTGTTCTACTTCTGTAACTCAGTGATCCGGAAATCAGTGAGCCCTGAATAATGGCTCAACAGTCTGAAG
>NW_007741568.1:8668-10002 GCF_000696425.1 Galeopterus variegatus | reverse complement strand
AAATAGGGAAATAAAAATATAAACAACCACAAAGATGTTATCCTGGAACTTCCTCAGTACAGATGGCAAAGCTGATCCAATGCTTGGACTTGCTGTGGATCCAGAACAGGTTCTGAGGTTGCCTGAGAAACCAAAAATGATAACATTAGTAACATTAGATGCTGGGTCCCTGGGCAGTCTCTGAACTCGCACAACACCGGCGGTGAAGCAGGACACGGTGCTTTGTTCTCCTGAAGAAAATCCACGCTACCAGCACTTAGTGAGAGACATCCTACTGAGTNACAATTACAATTCTTTGAAGTTGATACGACAAGCAAACAGAAAGGACATTGCTGGGAGTGAAGGGGGAGAGGGAGGATGGAGGGAGGTTTCGGTAATTGGCCACAATAATCAACCACATTTTATATTCACAAAATAAAATAAAATTTGGAAGAAAAAAGATTTCTTAAATAGAATCCAAGAATTAAAATAACATATATTTTATATACTGTAGCCACAGCCTCTAGAGGTGAGTTAAGANACCACAACCCTCTGGGTTAAAAAACCCAGAGCCCCAAGAAATTGAGTAACTTGTTCTAGATAATCCAGCAGAGAGTGGTGGTGTGGAATTCAAACTCGGGTCCATGTGGTGATTTCTGCTCAGCCAAGCAGCCTACAGTCCTGCCTTCCCTGGAGATAACTCGTCCGTCACCTGTTCCCTCCCCACTTGCCCTGGAAGGTACCCTGTCTTCTAGCTGTTCTCTGACTTCTGGCAAGGGTGTCTCCATTCACACATGCCAAAGCGACACAAGGCTCACATGCGTCCATCTGTCACTTCTGTTGAAAACTCACTACCAGTGGCTATGGTAATGGGGAGATATCCAAATGCCCCTATGTTCTATGTCCCAGGTCCTGGCTCACAGACATTTCTTTGGTCTAATTCACAATTCAGTGACTCCGAGGCTCTGACTGCAAGTCTTTATTAGAAATGGGTGTGTTCCTATGAAGTCCTTCCTAGGTGCTGGCCCTACGTTAACCTGTCTATGGTCCCTTTCCCACTATGCCTAGTTGACGCTCACCTGACTTAGAATTCTTCCAGGAATAAGATAGAGTATTTCTAAAATGGAAGCAATCAGGGGATAACTAATCAATATACACCTGAGAAAGGATTAATATCAAGTATATACAAGGAACTGAAACAACTTTACAAGAAAAAAACAAGCAACCCAATTAAAAAATGGGCAAAATAGCTAAATAGGCATTTCTCAATGGAAGATATACGAATGGCCAACAAACATATGAAAAAATGCTCAACATCACTCAGCATTCAGGAAATACAAATCAAAACCACACTG
>NW_007741568.1:8039-8320 GCF_000696425.1 Galeopterus variegatus | reverse complement strand
TATCACATGTTCTCACTTATTTGTGGTAGCTAAAAATAAATAAATAAATACACAAAAAAACGGGGGGAGGTGGAAGGAGGGAAGAGGACATAACAATTACAATTCTTTGAAGTTGATACGACAAGCAAACATAAAGGACATTGTTGGGAGTGAAGGTGGAGAGGGAGGATGGTGGGAGGTTTCGATAATTGACCACAATAATCATCCACATTGTATATTGACAAAATAAAATAAAATTTGGAAGAAAAAATATTTCTTAAATAGAATCAAAGAATTAAAAT
>NW_007741568.1:4092-7253 GCF_000696425.1 Galeopterus variegatus | reverse complement strand
AAGTCCAAAACAAACTTTTATTGCCGTTTCTTCTTTGCTATTTACTTCATTTAGTTAATTGTAACTCTCTCTTACTTATTAAAATTCTCATTTCCGTTCTTTTGGAAAAAATTGTGGCTAAAACTATTCTCTTTATTGTATTGGTTTTTTAATGCTGTCTGTAAAATTACGTAAAATGTTCTCAGAGTTAGGCTATGAAGCACCAGAAATTGAATAAATGAAAAAAGAATGAATCATTTAAAAATTCTAACAAGAATTTATTCTTTGAGTAAACTCAAAAAATTCTTTGGAACCAAAAAAGAAAATTAAAAAAACACAAAAAGGTTTCACCTTCTCTAGTGTTGATAAGCAAAACTTGAGAGGTTATTGAGGTATAATATCCACAGACTGCATATTTTCCATGGCAATCCTTGTTTGAAATATGCTCTTACGTTATCTACATAAACCATCAAAATGTCCCTGAAATTATATTTTGGCGTGCAAATTACATTCTTACACAAAGTGAGACATGGAAGTCTCAGCTCTGACCCCTCTCCAGAACATCTCCTCGGAGTTCCCTAACTCTGTCAACAGACCACGTTCTCCCTTCTGTGCTTCTACCTGATCCAGGCATAACTGTATCGTTCACTCACTGTGGTGTAAGATTTTATGTGCCTCACTCATTAGACTATGAACTCCCTGAAGACCAGAACTGGATCTTACTCATCCTTCTATTCCCAGTGCTCTGTAGCCAGAAAATGGTCAACAAACATTTGCTAAGTATGTTGGATTGAATTGTGTACACCCAAATTTTTAAGGGTTGGGGCCTTGATCCTCACTGTGACAGTGTTAATAAGGTTGGAAATTCTATTATGATAATTCAAAGGAAGGGCCTTGAAGATGTGATTGAATTGATGGTTTAATGGTGGTCGTGAGTGTGGTTCTGAGGGCTTTAAAAGGAGAGGGTGTGAGGGGTTCTCTTTCTCTCTCTCTCTGCCTGTCTCTCTCTCTCTCTGCTCTGTCATTTTCTGTCATATGAGATCCCTGTAAAACCACCACCAAAGAAGACCCTCACCAGAAGTGTTCCCTGGACTTGGGACTTCCCAGCCTCTGAAACTGAAATCAATAAATTTTATTATCTTAATAAATTACCCAGTTCCAGGTATTTTGTTATAAGCAATAGAAATGGACTAAATGGACTAAAATAGAAAACTGGTACCAGAGAAGTGGGGTGTGGCATACAACAAACACTTGAAAATGTGGAAGTGGTGTTGGAACTGGGGGTTGAGGAGAGGTTAGAAGAATATGAAGGAGCAGGCTAGAAAAAGCCTAATTGCTGGTGGTAGTTTAAAAGACAACAAAACCAGGGGAAATTTGGGACTTCTTAAAGACTGGTTAACTGGGGGTGAGCAGAATTCTGATAGAAATATGGACAGTAAAGGCCATATTGAGGGGAGTTCAGATGTAAATGAGAAGGTATTTATTGGAAACTGGGGCAAAGATCAACCTTGCTATGAACTGGCAAAGAACTTGGCTGCATTCTGTTCATGGTCAGAAGTTTTATGGAATGAGGAACTTAAAGATGCATAAGCAGGGTATTTGGCAAGAGAAATTTCTAAGCAGCAAAGCATTCAGTAAGGCACACTGGCTACTTGCAACAGCCTAGGCTGAGCTATGGCAGCAAAGGCATGAGGTAAAGCCAGAATTTAAAAGTAAAGCAGAGAGTAAAGATGTGAAAAATTTGCATCCTGGCCATGTGGTAGAGAAGCAGAGATCAATTTCAGAAGAAAAATGCAATGGCTAAGAAGATCTTAGTAGAAAAGAAAGGGATTATTAAGAGAAGAGGGAAACGGCCCTGAAGGTATTGCAGAAACATCTTCTAGGGCCAACCCTTCCATTTCAGGGCCAAAGGCCTAGGGAGACAGAAGGGTCATGGGGAAGATGCCTGAGTTGCCCTCTATGTGCTTGCTCCCCAGGGCCAGCTTGGGATGCTGCTCTCCACACCAGCACCTCAGCCATGGCCCAACTGCCCCTAGATGAGGCTGGACCCACAACTTTGGAAAATACTTTGGAAGCCTTGTTGGAGTCTGCTTGTTGTTAGGTCTGCAGGCATGCAGAATGGCAGGGCTGTAAAAGTTTGGGAGCCTCCACCCCAATTTCAAAGGATATATGGAAAAGTCTGGGGGTCCAGGAAGATATCTGTTGAAGGGGTGGATTCACCACAGTAGTCTTTGCTAGAGCAATGCCAAGAGGAAATGTGGAGTAGGAATTGCAGCAGAAAAACCACACCAAGGCCATGACTAGTGGAGTTGTGGGAGCGAGACCATCAGGGAGACCCCAGAATTGTAGAGCTACCAGCATGCAACACTAGCATGGGAGGGCTGGAGCATGGCCTAAGGCCAGGAAAGCCACAGGACTGGAGCTGGTCTGAGGACTGGGGGGCCAAATCCCACACCAGAGCACGGGAGATATTCAACATGGAGTCAAGGCACATGATTCACCAGCTTTTAATGTCTGCCTGCTGGGTTTTGGACTTGTTGAGGACCTATTGCCCTTTCTTTTGGCACACTTCCCCCTTTTTGAATGTGAATATGTACCCTATATTTGTCCCTCCATAGAATTTTGGAAGTAGATAACTTGTTTTGATTTCAAAAATGGGACCTGGAGACTTTGGGCTTTGGAGTTGAAACAATTTAAGACTTTGGGGATGGAATGAATGTATTTGTATGTGAAATGGACATGAATTTTGGGGGCCCATGAGTGGAATATTATGGATTGAATTGTATCTCTCCAAAAGTTTAATGTGTTGGAGGCTTGATCCACACTGTGATAGTGTTAAGAGGGTGGAAATCCAATTATGATCATTGAAATGAAGCTGTGATTGAGTTAATGGTTTAATGTGGTTGTAGGTATGGTTCTGAGGGCTTTAAAAGGTGAGGGCATGAAGAACTCTCTCTCTCTTCTCTTCCATTTCTGCCATGTGAGACCCCTGGGACACTGTTGCCACCAAGACCTTCACCAGACGTGTTTCCTGGCCTTTGGACTTCCCAGCCTCCGAAACTGTAAACATTTAATTTTGTTTGCTTACAAATCACCCAGTTCCAGGTATTTTGTTATAAGTAACAAAAACAGGCTAATACACTAAGTAATTCTGCACCCTGGTTTCTTTTGGACTGTTGAGT
>NW_007741568.1:1329-2599 GCF_000696425.1 Galeopterus variegatus | reverse complement strand
GCACAAGAGGGCCTACAGGTACTGCACAGAGAACCAGCCTCCAAGAAATATAATTACATGGTCCGGGTCCTAATGTGGTCGCAGGAACAGAGAGAAGGAGGCACGACAGCACAGTGCACAGGCAAAACCGGGTGATGGAAAGGTTGGGGAGGCTGCAGAAGGTAGGTATGGGAGAGTGAGACGGAAGGCTGCATGCAACTGAGGGCTCCCTGAGGACACGTCCTGTCTGTCCTGCTCACCAGTGCCCAGCACTGTGGCACACACAGAGGGGCTGTGAAATAATTCCGAGCTGATCAAACGGCTGTAGGGATGGGAAGGGCGAGCAAGAAGGCTTTCTCCTTCTCACATTTTTACTGGAGTTTTCATAGATCCTCTGCAACTCAATAAGAGGAACACAGGGCAGGGGTTCTGACAGACTTGGGATCAATCCGGAGTCTGCCCACAACTAGCTGAGTGGCTCTAGGCAAGTTATTTAGCTTCTTTCAGTCTTAGTTTCATTATCTGTAAAGCTCTACTTTGCAGAAATTGTTGTGAGAATTAGAGATAATGTAGAGGCCTGGTGCCTATTTGATGTTCAATAAATGGCAGCAATTACTGCAATTGTGTTATTTGTACTCCCAGAGAGAAGTGCCCTGTACAAAGAACAATGGGCTGAGAATCAGGAAACATGAGTTCTAATCCAGTCACCAGCACCCTGTACAACCTGAGCAGGTCGCTTCTCTCCTCTGAGTCTGTGTTCCAATTCAGCAAAGGGCAATGCCACCTTGGCCACCACTCTACTATCCAGGGAAGATGTTAAGAGCCATGAAATAATAGGCAGTTAGGGTATGAAAGTCTCAAGTAAAATAGTCATATTTACTAAAACCAGTCATGGCTTTTATTGTATAATCAGAAGCAAACAAGGCCTACCGATGAGGGGCACTGTCACAGACTCATGACGGCCCTGAGTTGTCATGAAATAACAGATTTAGTGTACAGGTGTCATACAGAGAAATTGATCTGCCACATCAGTGCACAAAATAAAAGCGGGAGCCACANAACAAAAACAGGCTAATACACTAAGTAATTCTGCACCCTGGTTTCTTTTGGACTGTTGAGTTTAGGTGTAACAGGAGGCAGCAACCTGCTCTCCTGGCCTAGTGTGAAACCACTGGCATTTGTCTTCCTATTTTCAAGAACTCAAACTCTGTAAAGATTCTTTGTGATCTCTGGCATGTTTGTCATATATCTTAGTGAAAATATACATTTCATTTTACTTAATCCATTTTTT
>NW_007741568.1:0-416 GCF_000696425.1 Galeopterus variegatus | reverse complement strand
TATTGTATAATCAGAAGCAAACAAGGCCTCCTGATGAGGGGCACTGTCACAGACTCATGACGGCCCTGAGTTGTCATGAAATAACAGATTTAGTGTATAGGTGCCATACAGAGAAATTGATCTGCCACATCAGTGCACAAAATAAAAGCGGGAGCCACAAAATGTGAACATAATCTCAGTTTGGCAAACCCATAAACATAAAACACCCTTCCCAGCATTCCCAGACCATCTAGCCCCAAAGCATAGAATTGATTAGGACTGATTTTCCAACTGGAACAGAAGGAAAAACGCATTTGATGCTATCTCCAAAAGCAAATTTCTTTCTTCTTGCGTAATGAAGTCTAGTGATAAGTGCTGAAAATTAAGCTGCAGCTGAACATTAGGGGGAAACAGTCACAGTCCTGGAAATGTCCTTG
>NW_007741567.1:24473-24861 GCF_000696425.1 Galeopterus variegatus | reverse complement strand
GTGTATAGTGTTTAAGAACTGTGAAGAATTTGATATTGACCAATACCTGCAAATTAGCCAGTGAGTCTGCCAGTTTCACAGATGCTGGTAGAGACAGGGAGAAATGGTTTTATTACTTGCGACAGCAAAGATTATATACTTCACAGTAATGTCAGTTTTGCTCTCTCCCAAAGTCCCATGTGGCAACATGGAGTGACCCAGGTGTATGCTGTACATCTAGTCAGTTTGTATCCCATCTCTGAAACCAGGCCTTAGGAATATGTCTTTTTAAATGGGCTTCAAACAAAACTGTCCAGCCATCTCCCAGAGAAATGCATTTTCTCTACCTTCCAAAGTTGCTTGCTATGCATCTCCTTTAAAAAGATAGTCCATAGTCCAAAAAAAAAAA
>NW_007741567.1:21871-23041 GCF_000696425.1 Galeopterus variegatus | reverse complement strand
GCACATTATTTAGTCTTTGGCAATAATTTTATACTTTATTTTCTAAGTTCTACCCTTTTTTTTTTTTTTTTCTTTTTCGGTCTGTAAATGAGCTTTAAATGCCAGACTGCCTTGGTTTACTACAAAAGGACAGATTTAAAGGCTTAGGGAGATTGGAATGTTAGAATGGATTTGTCATTTAAGACCTACTCACCCACCCTGGGAAGGTCTATAACACACACCTGTCATCATGACTATGGAAAATAAATTTGTGTGGGGAGCCTCAGTATCCTTGAAGAGCTCTGTGATCACTCTTCTCCATAGGCCACACCTTACAATGGGAACTTTGGTCACTAAATTGGGACACCTAAATGTAATGGGAGTAATTGGATCCTGATATGGCAAGGGCAAATGGTGGAACTCAACCACCAAACGCAAGTTGGGTGTGGTTGCTGTAATTGACAGCAGAGTCAAAGCAGTAATCTGAATAGTTTGACTTATGCAGACCTACAGCATCAGCTAGTTTATAATGGTGTTCCTTGAAGTGACGCAGGTAGAGGCCTACAAAATTTTTTCTTGACAGTTATAAGCAAAAATGTTCTAAGTCAAGTGAGCAAAAGTCTAACCTGAATCATAAAAACAGGAAATCACAGCCCCTCAATTGATTCCCAGATTTGAACTACTTTACACACCCAGAACCCCTTGAATGAAGGGGAGGCTGTGTACCTTTGAGTAAGGACCCTGGTCCACTAACAAAAATTTCTCCTAGTCTTCCCTAAAAATACCTAGATCCTTTTGCTAGGGTAATTATGCATTGGAAAAAAGGAAATAAACATGTCAGGGAATATTAGACACTGGCTCTAAACTTACACTAATTTCAGGAGACCCAAAGCATTACTGTGGTAACTGCAAGTGAAAACAGGGACCTATGGAGGTCTGCAAATCAATGAAGTTTTAGCTCAGGACAATTTCACAGTGGGGAATATGGGTCCTTGAACCCATCCTGTAGTTATTTTCCCAGTTCTGGAGTGTATAACTGGAATAAATATATTCAGCAACTGGCAGGATCCCCACACTGGTTCTCTGACCTATGGAATGAGGGCTATTATGGTGGAAGAAGCCATGTGGAAGTCATTAGAAGTGCCTCTACCAAGAAAGATAGTAAATCAAAAGCTATACTGCATTCAAGAA
>NW_007741567.1:7653-21754 GCF_000696425.1 Galeopterus variegatus | reverse complement strand
GTCATTAGAAGTGCCTCTACCAAGAAAGATAGTAAATCAAAAGCTATACTGCATTCAAGAATGGACTGCAGAGATTAGGGACACCATCAAGAACTTAAAAGATTCAGGGTGTTCATTCTCATCACAACCCCATTTAACTTACCTATTTGGCCTGGGAAGACAGATGGATCTTGGAGGATGACAATGAATTATTGTAAGCTCAGTCAGACTACACTAATTTCAGGAGACCCAAAGCATTACTGTGGTAACTGCAAGTGAAAACAGGGACCTATGGAGGTCTGCAAATCAATGAAGTTTTAGCTCAGGACAATTTCACAGTGGGGAATATGGGTCCTTGAACCCATCCTGTAGTTATTTTCCCAGTTCTGGAGTGTATAACTGGAATAAATATATTCAGCAACTGGCAGGATCCCCACACTGGTTCTCTGACCTATGGAATGAGGGCTATTATGGTGGAAGAAGCCATGTGGAAGTCATTAGAAGTGCCTCTACCAAGAAAGATAGTAAATCAAAAGCTATACTGCATTCAAGAACGGACTGCAGAGATTAGGGACACCATTAAGAACTTAAAAGATTCAGGGTGTTCATTCTCATCACATCCCCATTTAACTTACCTATTTGGCCTGGGAAGACAGATGGATCTTGGAGAATGACAATGAATTATTGTAAGCTCAGTCAGACCATGACTCCAATTGCAGCTGATATACTAAATGTGGTTTTATTGCTTGACCAAGTTAACACATACCTTGTTACCTGGTGTGAAACTATTAATCCAGCAAATTAGCAAATGTTTTCTTTTTCTTTTCTTTCTCCATACCTGTTAATAAAGACCACCAGAAGCATTTTGCCTTCATCTGGCAAGGCCAGCAGCACACCTTTGCTGTCTTACTTCAGGGGTATATCAACTCTCCAGCCATGTGGTATCATTTAGCTCAAGGGAGTCGTAATCACCTTTCCCATCCACAAGATATCACACTGCTCCATTACATTGTTGGTATTATACTGTTGGATCTAGTCAGCAAGAAGTAGCAACTACTCTAGACTTATTGGTAAGATATTTATGTGCCAGGGAGTGGGAAAAAATCTGACAAAAATCCATGTGTCGTTTACTCAATGAAATTTCTAGGGGTCCTGTAATGTGGGACATGTCATGATATTCCTTCTAAGGTGAAGGATAAGTTGCTGCAAGTGGTCTCGCTCTGACCCAAAAAAGACACACAATGACTAGGAGGCCTCTTTGGATTTTGAAAGCAGTATATTTTTCACTTGTATGTGTTATTTTGGCTCATACCAAGCTACCTGAAAAGCAACTAGGTTTGAATGGGGCCCAGAAAAAGAGAAGCCTCTGTAACAGGTCCAGGCTGCTGTGCCACTTGGGCCATATGATTCAGCAGGTCCAAAGATACTTTAGGTGTCACTGGCAGATAAGAGAAGCTGTTTGGGGCCTTTGGCAGGCCCCTATAGGTGAATTAAAGTGAAGTCCTTTAGGATTTTTGAGTATGGCCTTGCCATTATTTACAGATAACTACTCTCCTTTTGGGAAAAATATCATGGCTTGCCACTGGGCCTTGGTGAAGACTGAATGTTTAAACATAAGCCACCAAATTATTATATGACCGGAGCTGCCAGTCACAAACAGGTTGTAATCTGACCCATAAAGTCATAAAGTTGGATGTGCACAGCAGAGCACCCATCAACAAATGGACGTGGTATGTGTATATGAGATTTGGCCCTAGCAGGCCCTGAAGGCACAAGTCATTTTCATGAAGAACTGGCCCAAATGTCGATGATTTCCATTCCTTCACACTGCCTTCTCTCTACCAGCTTGCACCTATGGCCTCATGGGGAGCTTACCATCATCACTTGGCAGGGACAAAAGAAACTTGGGCCTAGTGTACAGACGGTTCTTCATGATAAGCAGGCACTACCAGAAAGTGGACGTCTTCAACACTATAGCTTCTTCCTGAGACATCCCTGAAGGACAGTGAGAAAGGGAAATTCTTCTAGTTGGAAGAACTTCAAGAAGTGCACTCGGTCATTTGTTTTGCTTGGGAGGAGAAATGTCCAGATGTGTGATTACATTCATATACTGATTTGTGGTCAATGTACAAAAATAGGGATGATATTGTTTTCCCATATTAATGCTCACCAGAGAAAAATATTTTAATAATAAGTGAAAAGGATGACCTGTTCTGTAGATATCAGTCAGCCTCTTTCCCCAGCCACCTATGTTATCGCCATCATAGCATCAGGTAGTGGAGACAGGAGGACAAAATTTTACTAGTGGGTCATTAGGAGTTATAGGGAGTTGTTCCACTTTCATTTCCTCTCTGGATTCCTGGCCCTTGAATCTGAGCTATGAGAGAAATGGGCTAATGAACAAAGTGGCCATGGTGGCAGGGATGGAGGTTATGCATGGGCTCAGCAACATGAGCTTCCACTCACTGAGGCCAAACTGTCCACAACCGCTGTTGAGATCCGAATTTGCCAGCAGCAAAGACCGACATTGAATCCCTGTTACAGCACCATTCCCCAGAGCAATCAGCCAGCCATCTGATGGCAGGTAGATTACAGTGGACAATTTCTTTTTTTTTTTTTTCTTTTTGTCTTTTTTCGTGTCTGGCAACGGATTGCAACCCTCAGAGTCGCGCCCGTACCGGACCGGGACCGGCAACGGGATCGCAACCCTCGGTGTTGCTCCCACACCTCGCTCAGCCAGTGAGCGGGAACCGGTCTGTATGTGGGATCCGAACCCTCGGCGGGAGAGCCACCACGCTCCCAAGCAGCGCACTGTAGCAGTGCGCCACCAGGCCGGCCCATAAATTTACAGGGAAGTCATCTGGCTTTCACACTTGGTTTCCAGTTGCCTGTTAATCAATCATTGGAACTTGTACTTATCTTTCTATAGGATATCAATGGCACTTAGCAACAGCTACCAAATTTCATTATCTTTGTAGTTAATCTTTCCTTTCAAACTCCTCTACTGCCTGATAAATCACAACAGTTAGTTTATTCCCTTCTATGAGTAAATCATTTCAGTTTACTACCAGTGAAAATTTTAAATATTGGATCTCCATTTTGTGCAAGGATGTATCCCACTACCAATTTTTGGGGTCCTCATTGCTAGTGAGGCAGTATGGGTTTTAGCTCCAAAATCCCACCTGTCATCTGCTTTGTAGGACCACTCCTGCTACCAAATATCACAGGTTGATTTCTTTAGAAGCAGACCAGACATCGAAATGGAATTTGATATAAGGGATATATATTAGGGGTAACAACTTTAGAAGAGAGAAGTGGGGAGATGGATTGGGCAGAGAGAGAGAGAGGACTACAAAGAAAAACCCATATGGAATCATCCCCCAATTCTGGTGGGGGATGAGCTTTCTTACCAATGTTTCAAGCAGTTATTGGATATGGGTGATTCCAGAAAGGGAATTCTCTTACATAATGTGTCTTTCCATAGCTGTAGCAAACAATAACAAATTCTGAGAAAAGGAGAATTTATTGATGGCTTGGGAACAAGTCCTTGCTTGGGAAAGAATTTTGGCAGTGCATCTCCACTATAACATTTCACTTATAACGATAATTTACATGGTTAGTTAAATTTTGTGTATGTGTGTCTTATTTCCTGTAATTAAATTATGTGCTTCCTGGAGATAGGATGTGTATTTCTTTCTTATGAGAGCAAATAAACAATTACTTGTGTAATTATTTACATATAGTCTGTGTAGACCATTAATTTGATAAAAGCAAAATCATCTTAAATTATGTGCTTCCTGGAGATAGGATGTGTATTTCTTTCTTATGAGAGCAAATAAACAAATACTTGTGTAATTATTTACATATAGTCTGTGTAGACCATTAATTTGATAAAAGCAAAATCATCTCTCTCTCTCTCGTTCAATGTTGGATCCTTAGTGCTTGCTGAATAATAGGTAAGCAATAAATTATTATAAATGTATAAATGCACCATAAGTTCATTGCAGATGTTCATGGAACATTTTTAATGAGTTGTCAAGTGCATGATTTATCAATGATTCAAAAGTCCACAGTCATTATATAATTTTCAGCAGATAATATTGAAAGTATGTAATTTTGCACATAGCACAACTAAAATCTTTCTGAAGTTGAAATTCTTCCAGGTTTATGTCTACTGTTACCCCACTGACACAATGTTCCAGCAGTGAACAAAGTTATAAAAATGAGTATTAGTGCTCAAATGAACTCATCTAAAATTCATCTTTTTATTTATTTATCTACTAATATATTTTAGAATCTAATGAATTCTTTGAAGTATCATCATGTATTATTACCACTTCTCATTATATCTCACTAAAATGCTAGAGACAAAGATAATGACAAAACTCACAACAACACAAGCTAAAAATGACAATCATCATAACTTTAAAAATTGAGAGGAAGTGATACTAACTCTGAAGCAGTAGGTGGGAACTAAATTGGAAAGTTACACTTGTCTTTTTCTTATGATATTCTTAGACATTATTTTAGCCCATGATATAGATAAGACCTAAAAAAAATAATAAACTAGGAGAATACTTTTTATTTTCTCCCATTTCTATACACTGAAAATATTTTTTCTTCAAAGGGTTTTAAAGTTTTTGGGTGCTCTTTATAGACTGTTCTCTTCATTTTGGAATGCAGAAGTTAAAACTTCTATACTCTGTTTTTTTCCTGCTAATATAATTTTTTTATATCTTTTTTGCTGCTTCATACTTGATGTACACTGATCTTGAATTTGGCTTTAAATAAGGATTGTCCTGTCACTTAACGAGCTGTTTTATCTGAGTAAAGTCTAGGCATGTTTTGACAAGAACTCTTAGTCCTGGGCTGTGAAAGAAAGAGAATATGCAAACTTTTTGTAGGGCCATAGGACCTGTAAGTTTGCAGCAATCTAGACTATCCATGCGGAGAGAACAAAAAGGTATGGGATAAGAAAGAGCTAAAATCTATGTGGTAGGCCAGTGTCTAAACTAGCATCTGACCACTGCATTTAGCTTTAAATATGTAAATACAGTGTTATTTAACTTTGTCAGTATTTTACATGCTTTTTCTCGTCAAGTAGATTATATGATCTTTGAGTGCCAGGATTTCATCTTTTTAGTGGTTATAGTCCTAATATCATCTACAATAAATAATGTGGAATATGTACTACAGATCAATGCCTTATTACTTTGAGATCCACAGCTATACTTTATTCCCAGCCTACTTTATTCTATATGAGAAATGCTTACTAAATGTTCATTTGTATAGCAGGTAATTCTCAAATTAAAATGAACAGATTTCCATAACAATTTTGGCTCTAGGTAGAAGTGGTTTGATGCCATTTTGAAAATATGTAGAATTCGCATATATGAGGCTTCAAATTAATAGTGAAATATTATTTAAGAGCGAATACTAATTCACAAAATACACAGGTAAGTATTATTTTGCATTTTTGAGCTTCTAACAAAATAAACAAATGTTTTATTGCCTTTCTCAGAATGCTGTTAACAAGAAAATTTCTTTTTTATAAAGAAAATATCATCACATTTTTGACTTTGAATATCCTTTTCTAGTATTTAATTTTGGTTTTTGACCAATGCTTTTCTACAAAATTCAGATCATTTAGATTTAACAAGTTTACTTTAAAAATATTTTTCACCCTTTAAGTTTTAAAATATTTCAGATTGTTTTGACGTGCTTTATATTTTACTGAAAACCAAATAATTCTAAGTGTTTAAAACAAGAAAATAATAAAATACTGGTTTTGAACAAATTATTTCAATAGAAATCTCCTTGGTTTTTAATATTTTGAAAAATAAAGATAAAACATGTAAACAAAAAAATAAAGTAATGCAATACAGCTCTTTGAGAAGTTCTGAATAAATCAGCTAAAGGCCTTTTAAACTCAGACTTTTCTGGTAGGAAGATTCACTATTCAAATTGTCATCAAACAAACCTGCTCTTTAAAAACTTACTATAGTTGGATTTAAATTTCTTCTTCAAATTATAAGCATGAAAACTAAAATAAATAATCTTAAATAATCTCTAATTAAACATATTATATAGGTTTAATATTTTATTATTCATATATCAACTATTTTCTTCTTTTCCTGTACAGTAGGTGTCATATTAAGTATTTGGGATAATGTATTCACTTATATTAGAATGTAAAAAAGAATGTTCGTATTTACTCAAAGAAACAATGTCCCTGATTTTTCAAGATTTTATTCAAATTTTATTCAAAAAGATAGATTTGAATAGGTTGTAAGACATTTTCCATAGATACTCATATAAATGGATATATTAAATTACAAAGAATCAATTTTATATCATAGAAATGCATTTTTATTAGTCCATCTTTAGACATATTGCTAAATGCTAGTTATAAATGGTGAAGAATTATTTAATAGAGAGCCATTAAAAATAATTACCTCATAGTGTTGTACTGCAATGAACTAAACATTTATCATGTATTGCAATTAAGTGTTCATGAATAGTTAGATGGACATATCCTATGGTTTAAAAAATTGGTTTTCATTGATACTACAAGTATTTTCACTGGAAGAGCTGAATTGTAGAAGGTTTTTGAACATCAATATCTGTGCTTTGTTTTGAGTACAATTTTAACATGAGCACCATTAACACATACATCTAGGTCTCCTCTCCCAAATTAATTCTGATATGCTCAATGGAATTCTTTCATATACCATTTTTTTTGTCTGCTTTATTAGTGTAATAATACAATTACTGAAATGGGTATTATAAGATATCTTACTATGATTATAGAGTTGGAAATGTCTGCTTGTAATTATGTTGGTGTTGCTCTACATATTTTAAACTAAGACGTTAGGGATAAACACATTTAGAGTTGTTATCACTATGTGTTATACCTGCTTTTTCTTAAGAATGTTTTTTACGTCAGTGTTGTATTAATGTCATTCAAAATAAATTGCAATAATTATTTTTACTTGTATTGTGTAGCTTCCTTCTACCTTTTATCTTTAACATTTTTGTGCACTTATAAGCATGGGGATTATACATAATATACTTTGATTTAAAAAATATTATGGTAATCTCTGTCATTTAATACTGCATTAAACTATATTTCTTCATTTCTTTAATACTAGTTTAGAAATTATATGTTGCACTTTTCTCAGCATGCCTTCTTGGTTTTACCAAGTCTGAAATTAACCAGATTCTGTACCGTTTTTTAAAAAAATACATATATCTTCAAATGCTTTAACACTTATGCTGATTATTTTTATGTGCCAACTTGACTGGGCTAAGGGATGCCCAGATAGCTGGTAAACATTATGNATAAAGATAAAACATGTAAACAAAAAAATAAAGTAATGCAATACAGCTCTTTGAGAAGTTCTTAATAAATCAGCTAAAGGCCTTTTAAACTCAGACTTTTCTGGTAGGAAGATTCACTATTCAAACTTGTCATCAAACAAACCTGCTCTTTAAAAACTTACTATAGTTGGATTTAAATTTCTTCTTCAAATTATAAGCATGAAAACTAAAATAAATTTACCAAGTCTGAAATTAACCAGATTCTGTACCGTTTTTTAAAAAAATACATATATCTTCAAATGCTTTAACACTTATGCTGGTTATTTTTATGTGCCAACTTGACTGGGCTAAGGGATGCCCAGATAGCTGGTAAACATTATGTTAAGGTGTGTCTGCAAGGCTAATTCTGGAAAAAAAAAAAAAAAAACTATTTAAATCAGTAGACTGTAATAAAAGATTGTCCTCACCAATTCTAGTGGGTATCATCTAATCCATTGAGGACCTGAGTACAACAAAAGGGCAGAATGCCAAATTTGCTTTTCATTTGAGCTGAGACATCCATATTCTCTTGTTCTTGAATATCAGAGTTTCAAATTCTTGGACCTTCAGATTTGGACTGAATTTTACCACACACTGGCTTTACTGGTTCTCCAGCTTGTATATGACAGATCTTGAAACTTCTTAACCTCCAAAATCACATGAACCAAGTCCCATGACAAATTTCCTCATATCTATATATCTCCTGTTGGTTCTATTTCTCTGGAGAATTGTGACTAATGCAGTAGTAGTCAACTGCTTCTCTCTTTCTTTGTCTCTTGATCTCTCTTTTTAATGGACTATTTTTTTAGAGTAGTTTTAGGTTCACAGCAAAATATGTTCATCAATTTTAAAAACATATTACTACAGTGCAGATTTCCAGAGTAGGGAAGTCCCTGTCCTCACATACATAAAACCTTCCCTACTCTGGAAATCTGCACTGTATTTTATGAGTTTTGACAAATATATAGCATCATGCAACCACCATTATAATATTATTTAGAATAGTTTTACTGCCCTAAAATTTCTTTGTGACCTGCCTATTTTTTTTTAATTTTTATTTTGTCAATATACAATGTAGTTAGTTATTGTGTCCCATCACCAAAACCTCCCTCCCTCATCCCTCTCCCCCCTCCCACCCAGATGTGTCCCCTCCATTTTCTTGTTGTAAGAGCTTTAGCTCCCTCCAATAAGTGAAAACATGTGGTATTTCTTTTTCACTGCCTGACTCGTTTCACTTAATATTATTCTTTCAAGGTCCATCCATGTTGTTGCAAATGGGAGTATTTCATTCGTTTTTATAGCTGAGTAGTATTCCATTGTGTAGATATACCACATTTTCCGTATCCACTCATCCGATGATGGACATTTGGGCTGATTCCAGCTCTTGGCTATTGTGAAGAGTTCAATAGTGACCTGCCTATTTATGTTTGTTTCTCCCTAACCCTGAAAACCACTTTTTACTGTTTTCATAGTTTGTGTCTCTAGATGTCATAAACTTTTAATTATATAGTGTGTAGCCTTTTCATATTGGCTTCTTTCACTTACATGCATTTAATGTTACTGCATATCTTTTCATGACCTGATAGATTATTTCTATTTAGCACTGAATAATATTCCATTGCATAAATCTGCCCCAGTTTATCCATTACCTACTGAAAGATATCTTGGTTGCTTCCATGTTTTGGCAATTATGAAGAAAGCTGCTATAAACATCCATGTGCATGCTTTGAGTGGACATAAGTTTTCAACTCATTTGGGTAAACACGAAGGAATGTAATTACTGTAGCATAAGAGTATGTTTAGTTTTGTAAGAAGCTCTCAAACTCTTTCCCAAAGTGGCTGTACCATTTTGCAATCCCACTAGCAATGAATGAGAGTTCCTCCTGCTCTGCCTTTTTGCCAACATTTAGTGTTGTCAGTATTTAAAATTCTCAGCACTCTAAAAGGTATGTAGTGGTATCTCATAGTTGTGTTTACTTGTAGTTCTCTAATAATAAATGATGTTGGTCATCCATTTATATGTATATTTACTATATGCATATTTCTTTTGGTAAGGTGTTCAGATCTTTTGCCCAATTTTTAATCAGGTTGTTCACTTTCTTACTGTTGAGTTTTAGGAGTTCTTTGTATATTTGGGATAGATAACAGTTCTTAATAAGAAATTTATTTTGTATATATTTTCTTAGAATCTATGGTTTGTCTTCTTGACTGTTCTTGAGAGTGTCTTTCACGGAACAGAAGTTTTAATTTTAATAGTCTAGCTTATCAATTGTTTCTTTCAAGAAGCACGCATTTGGTGGTGTTGTATCTAAAAGTCATCACAAATCCCAAGATCATTTAGATTATCTGTTATGTTATCTTCTAGGAGTCTTTATTATTTTGCATTTTACATTTAGGACTATGATCCATTTCGAGTTAATTTTTGTGGGAACGTAAGGTCTGCGTTTAGATTTGTTGTTTAGATTTCATGTGGACATCTAGTTATTCCAGCACCATTTGTTGGAAAGACTCCTCTCTCTTCTTTTAAGGCCCTCATAACCATGCCCCTGACCACCATTTTTAATCCATTCATTAGGGCATGGTCCTACAATCTAATCATTTCTTCAAGGCCCCACCTTTCAATTACCTTAATAGGATTTCCCACTCTCTTAAGAGTCAAAGTGGGGGCCAAGTTTCTAATACATAAAACATGGGGGACACAATTCAAGAGTCTATAAGTTTTGGGGTGACAAAATTCAATCCACTACAGAAGGGCACCTCAGAGGAAGCCTGGCTGTCTGAGTTTACAAACGTAAATTTCTTTCCACAAAGAAACAGCCTTCAAGCCAATCTTGTTTTTCTAATCTTTCTGAATTAGCCAACTTGAAATATATCAAAGAAATATATTTCAGGACAAAAATATTTTGCTTTCCTGTACTGTGACCACAGCATTTCTAACTTGCTTACTTTTACAACCTAGCTTATCAGTTCGTGTAATTATTACTACTTTTGCTTACAAAAGGATTTAGTGCTTTGCCTCAGTGAAATATTTTGCTTTTGGCCCATAATAGTGATATCTGAAACTGCACTTCCATGAGGAGTGGGTGAAAGGTGGAGAATGAGACCACACTTTTCACACACAAATCTCACCTTTTCTTTGTTGACCTTTAATGCTAATGCAGGACACAGCCACTTATCTGTCTTATACATTCATAACTTCAGGCAAGATCTGCCCTGTCCTATTTTTTCCCTGCAGCTGTCAGAGTCAACCCACTCTCAAATAGTGCGCACCATTCAGGAATGGGGATTGATAGCTTTGAACAATAGTGAAGTACGCATCCCTCTTCCCGAAATGTTCCCAGATTACTTATTCTAAAAAAGAACTAGCTAAAAGGGACTTGATCAACCACTCTATTGTTTGACATTAAACGTAAGGCCCCTTTGCTTCCAGTTTTGGTTTTGGGGCAAATTGCAAACATCTGGTTAGTGCCTCATACTAAGAAGATTTGATTCTTGTTAGAGGTTAACAGTAAATAGGAAAATTCTTCAGCTAGGCATCAATGTATTTTCAGAGACAGCATTAAATGTACGTTGTAACTTGTCTAAAAGGCTTAACTGGAAATTTGAAAACATAATAATTCTCCATTGTGGATTGTGTAACTAATTAATTAATCCTTTTCAGCAAATTTCACAACAAAATAATTTCTTCAAGGAATAACAATAAGAGAGAAAGAGCTGGGGAGGCAATAGAGGAAGAAAGGCGAGAGATCAAGAAGTAGAACAAAACACTGGCATCACTAGTAGACCGAACTAAATAGGAGGGTGCCTACAGAATAAGCCTCTGGGGATGGCAGTTTAATAATGATAGGCATTTAAAAATAATTAGCATGTAAAAGGAATACTAAAAATATTTTTTTAATAATAAAAAAGTCAGCTCTGTCTAAGATCTATTATGTCTAACGTATAAACACTCTTCCATAATTCCTGACACTTTTCAATTAGATTCTATTTTTATAATTATGGTAGTCTAGCAAAAACACAAAAGCAAAAACCAACAAGCAAACATGATATGTAGTTCTTGCCTCTTTCGGTGGAGAACATGCATATTTATTTATTTATTTATTTATTGTACATTCTAAGGTGCTGTGGAGCAGTTGTGGGGAGGGGGTGGGAGGAATGCCCATGGCACACCACTCATTTTAGCAGAGGAGCCCAGAGGGCTTCTGGTTGTGGCTTGGTCTTGGCTGGGCTGGATGCAGACTTCAGCGGGGCATGACTGAGGCCCTCAGCCCCCCATTGCCCTTGCTTGAGAGCCCAGGGGTGCTTTCATCAGCAGTTTGGTGGTTGTCACCAGGATGGATGCAGATGCCAAAGGGCATGGTTGAGACCCTCTGTCTCCCACCACCCAAACTCAGGAGCCCAGGCACTTCCAGCAATAACTTGGTGGTCATCGCTGGACTGGATGGTGACATTGAGGGGGTTGGCTGAGGCTCTCAGCCTCAAACTGTCTTAGCTCAGGAGCCTGAGGCACTTCCAGCAATAACTTGGTGGTCTAGATGCAGATGTTGCTGGGCTAGATGCAGATATTGGTGGGAGGAATGGCTGAGGCTCTTGGCCCCCGCTTCCCCGGTTTGGGAGCCCAAGATGCTTCCAGCAGTGGCCTATTGGTCATCATTGGACTGGATGCAGACTTCAGGGTGGTGTGGTTGAGGCCCTCTACCCTCCCCATCCTGGCTTGGCAGTCTGGGACATTTCTGGTGTCAGCTCGGTGGTCATTGCTGGGCTGGATAAGGACATTGGGGAAGTGTGGCTGAAGCCCTTGGCCCCCACCATGCTGGCTAAGGAGCCCAGGGCACTTCTGACTGCAGCTTGGTAGTTGTTGATAGTCTGGATATGGATGTTGAGGGACATGGCTGAGGCCCTCGGCCCTACTCCCCACCCCGTCTTGGGAGCCTGGGGGGCTGTCAGTCCTTCTAGGTTTTATAGGCATTCTTTGGTGGTATAGGGACTTTACTGATTAACATCAGAACTTTGTCTCTGATCTGTGTTTTTGTTTTTTTTATTTTAGTTCTGTGTTGGATTATTTGCTATTTCAACTACTTACACTCTGCACTGGCAGTAATTTGTCATCTTTTGCTTACTACTAAAATGAGGGAACTTCCTATGGAAACCAGCACATGAGCCCTCTGATTGCGTTAAATTGCTGCTTTGCTGCTGACTCTCTAGGGAAGGCTTATTGTGCAGCTCAGGTTTTAATTGTTGACCTTGTAAACACTTCTGGGTCTTGGGAGGTTCAGTACACTTGAGTTTTTGTGTGGAATTTCTGGTCTGGGCCTGAGTCTTTTCAGCAAAGTCTACTCCATGCCATTCTCTATTCCTGACCAGTCTCCACTGAGTGGGTCTGTGCCAATTTGAGGACAGATAAGCTGTCCATGCTGTGCCCACTGTTCCTCCAGCAGCCCTCTCCACCGCCCGCATGCTCCAAAGATTTCCCAGGGAATGGGTCATGTACCAGTCCCTTGTGATGACTCACCAACCTCTGTGTAGCTCCATTTCTCAGTTGTCTGTGGCCCCTTCTCTCTCTTCTGTGGGTCTCCGGGAACTCTGTTAGTGGTCTAGCTGACCTGGGGGCCACCAAGGCCCTCTTCTCCCCTGCAGCCTCCTAGCAACTTCATATGAAGGGCACAGCAGCAGCTTTTGCCAGCTCTTGCTCCATGTGCTCACCAGGGCCAGGCTTGAAGTGTTAGCAGCTAGAAACGGTTGGAGTGATGCCTTCTTTCTCTCATTGTGGCTTCTCCTGCCTTCATGAACTCTGTATGTCTCTCCTCCTCTTCCCCTAAGCTCTAGTGGCCCCAGCTTGGCAGTAGCTGCTTTTCAATACTTGTAAATTGGTTGATTGTGGGAGAGAGTGATGCTGGGGACCGTCTATCCTGCCATCTTGATTGTAAGTCCTACTTTTCTGATAAATACTTTTTTATAGACTCTATCACAAATATAAACTCTGAGAATTATATAATATGATGTGGCTTGTATTTCGTATCTTTACCAGGTGGGAAATTTTAAGGGAAATATTGGTAAATATATTTTTAACTGTCCGTTGATTTGAGTTGTCTGGACTGAGAGAAATACAGTGGGTTCAAAGGAAAGCAAACCATGTAAAGTGGTGCCTTAAAACAATTCCTTTAGCTTTGATATTTCTAGCAACATAAAATATAGAGGGGAAAGTTAGAAATTTAAAATAAAATCTTGTTATAATTTAATAAGGATAGTCGAGTTGGCATCAAAATTGAATCTAGTTTGGATATGAGGAGCACGTCCTTTACGTCAAGAAGACATATGATGTGACCAAGGGATTGCCTGCTGTGCAGTTATGAGGATACTTCAAAAAGTTCATGGAAAAATAGAATTAAAAGATAATACAAAACTTTCCATGAACTTTTTGAAGTACCCTCGTATGTTCATATATGAAAAATATATACAGAAAATGTATTTACTGGTATGTAAATTTCTTCAGAACCTAGGTCTATTGTTTCTAGTTGTATAATGTACTGAGTGATACCAATCTATAGGGAAACAATATCAAACAATATCAAACCAAAAAGCAAAAACAAAAACAATGTACTGATGGTTGCTAAAGATTGGGGGTGGTGAGATAGCTTAGGAGCAGTGCACAATTCAGATGTGTTTGACTTCCTCCTCAAGTCTCAGTATCTTCATACAAATGTGTGTTCACATATACAAGCCTAAAGTTATAACTATATGTAGAGCTTGAACCTTTTTTTTT
>NW_007741567.1:5668-6915 GCF_000696425.1 Galeopterus variegatus | reverse complement strand
TTTTTTTTTGATATGTAAAAAGAAAAATTTAAATTTTTGACAGGTTTATTGAGATATTACTCACATTTTATATAACTCACCTATTTAAAGGGTACAGATCAATGTTTTTTACTGTATTCACAGAGTTGTGCTACTGTTAAAGAAAAAAAAAAATTACTCAGTGACACTTGTTAAAGCATGGATAGGTACAGGGACCACTGCAGTGAGAGAGAGAGATTTGGCCCAACTCAATACAGCACGGGCCAGTAGGAACTTATAGCCAAGAAGAAAGGTGGGGATCAGTGGATGGGAAATTGCTAAGAGGAAACATCAGAGGTAAGAAGAATTCTGCCTAACCCAAACCTAAAATATTCTTGCTGAAGACAGGCCAAAGTGATCAGATAACATCTGGGGTATGGTGAAGGATGAAGATCCTGATTAGATTTTGAGGAAGGGGGGCTCTTGCAAAAGTGACTTAGCAGGGTTCTTTGCTAAAACTTGATTTGATAAGAAAGTACACAGTTGGGCCTAGTGGAAGGTTCAGGAGCCTGACTAAAGTTTGGTCAGGCAAAGAATCTTTGTCACTACCAGCATCACAGTCAATTTTTAGAACATTGTCATTAGCCCACAAAGATACTCTGTACCAATTAGCATTCTCTTCCCATCCTCCATCTGACACCTTTATCTGTCCGTACAGACTTCAAACTTTGGAAATATCATAAATTATATTATGCAATATGTGGTATTTTCTGACTTGCTTCATTCATTTAGCATAATTTTTTAAGGCTCATCAATTTTAGAGCATTTATCAATATTCCATTTATTTTTATTGTGAAATAGTCTAGTGTATAAATGTACCAGATTTTCTTTATCCTTTCAGAGGCTGATGAACATTTGAGTCATTTTCAAGTTTTGGCTATTACGCATAATGCCACCATGAACTTTCATGTGCATATGTTTTTATTTAACTTGAGCATGTATCTGGAAATAAAATTTCTGGGTCATACGGTTATTTTAGATTTAACGCTTGATGAACTGCCAGTCTTCTTTCTAAAGAAACTGCTCACTCTTACGTTCCCACCAGCAATTTATGAAGCTTCCAATTTCTGCATAGTCTCACCAGTGCTTATTATCTTCTTTTTGGTTGTATCCAATCAGATGCGAAGTATCTCATTTTGTTTTGCAGTTCCCTAGTGGCTAATGATGTTGGGCATCTTTTCATGTCTTATTGGCCAGTGATGGGAGTGGGAACAGTAAGAAAAACTTTT
>NW_007741567.1:0-5143 GCF_000696425.1 Galeopterus variegatus | reverse complement strand
TGGGCATCTTTTCATGTCTTATTGGCCAGTGATGGGAGTGGGAACAGTAAGAAAAACTTTTATTTGATTGCCACTCCTGCTTTATCAGTGGGATGCTGGTCAAAGGAGAGAGCCTCTGGTCTTTTTGGTTTGCCTCTCTTAGTATGGAACTTCGACCTTGTGAGTGAGGCAAGGGGTACTGGGGTCGAGTATTCTCAGAACTTCTGCCCTGTGAATTGAGGGTGGGCTAAAGAAATTCAAGACTTTTCAGCATCTCTGGCTTGGGTAGATCTAGTTCCTGCAAGATGGAGTTGAGGTTTGAGATATGGTGGCAGCTTGTTCCCCCTGGTGAAGATTTCGTAGCCCTGAACTGGGGTCTGGGAGAGAGGAAGCCTGTTTTTCTGGCTGCTTCTTCCAGGAGTACAGCATCTGTCTCACATCTGGGAGTGGGGGAAGGGAGTGGATTACTACTCAAATGCCAGACTTTTGCTGTTCTTATCAAGATTTAGTAGGTTTTCTTGAATAACTGTCTTTACATTTGCTGTATGCCCTTATGACCATTTCAAGAAATGTTAAATGGTTAGTTATAAAAAAATTCAAACAGTCATAGTTATTTTACTAGGAAGAGTGCCTCAGAACTCTTCATTCTGCCATTCCAAAATTGCTACTTTTCAAAGATTTTGAAAATTGAAAGCTCTTTTCTGCCTTGAAAAAGATTGTCTTTCGAAGTGATTTCCTAAAATAAAGGTCTGATTTGAGATACAGTCTTGTGCAATGAATCCTACTCTCAACTCTACCCATCTTCTTCCTGAAATAATAAGTGAAAATTATATAATGGTAGGAGAAAGCCAAGGATTAGCAAGAATGAGTGATTTTAGAGGTGAAAATATCCCCTAGGATTAGTAAAGTTTTCTTCATTGTTCTCTCAGAATATAAAATTGTTCTCATAATTTAATCTATTACATGTGATTATTTTATCCTGAAGTTCTTCCATTATCTTTATTACACTATTCTGTGGCATAATAATTCCCATTCTGGAGCCCTTTTCCTCTTGTTCCAGTCTAGACTATTTGATCTCTAAACTTACTATGTAACTGTTATCCAAGAATATCACTTCCAGGTTTTTAGTTTGGTTCCAATGCTTCCTGGATCCAATGTCTTTCTTTCTTGATAAATGTCATCTCTTAGCCAGAGAAATTCTCAAGATACTTAATACAAAATTGTGTCTATATCTTTCCATTATTGAACATGTCTTTATTTTGTCCTTATTTTGATTAATAGAGTAAATAGATTGAAAGTAAATTTTCTCCAGTGCACTGAAAAGCATATTGCCAGTACAATTTGGATCTTTTGAATACAATATATTTTTCTCTTCTATCACTGGAATATTTTGGTACATTTTAAAACTGTTTTACATGATTTAGAAACTCTCCTTGCTATATCTCAGGTCTTACTGGAGAGTCTTCACTCTCACTTTCTATCCTGTTTATAAATCCCTAGTTACATAAAATATTCCTTTCTAAACTCCTTTTACCCTCTTCTTTAAGCTTATGATCTCTCAATGCTCATCAATTTCTAACTGCTAATTTTTTTTCCTGATATAATTTATTAAACTATTTGTTAATTACGAAGCAATGCTGTTAGGAAATAAACCTCATAGGAATCTACTGTTTCTGAAACCTATCCCTATACCTCTACCATAGTATTATGGTAACTACAAGGTGGGGCTTTGAAGAGGTGACTAGATTGTGAGGATCGTACCATAGTGAGTTGTTTAATAGTGTTCATGGGCATGGTTCTGAGGGCTTTAAAAGGAGAGTACATGAGGAGCTATCTTTCTTTCTTTCCTCCACCATTCTGCCGTGTGAGACTACTACATCATTGTCACCATAGACAGATGTATTCTGTGGACTTTGGACTTCTCAGCTTCTGAAACTGTAAGCAATACATTTCATTTTCTTATAAATTACCCAGTTCTGGGCATTCTGTTATAAGGAATAGAAATGGAAGAATACAGAAAATTGGTACCAGAGAATTGGGATGCTGTATTAATAAGTACTTGAAAATGTGGAAGTAGCTTTGGAACTGGGTGTTGGGAAAAGGTTGAAAGAGTCTGGAGGACTTAGATGAACACAAGGGAAAGTTTGGAATTTCTTAGAGACTGGTTAAATAGTGGTGACCAGGTTGTTCTCAGAAATATGGAATTTAAAGACTATTCTAAGGAGGTCTCAGATAGAAATACGGAGTTTATTGGAAACTGGGACAAAGATCATCCTTGCTATGAACTGGCAAGAAACTTAGCAGCATTCTGTTCAAGCCCAAAAGTTTTACTGAATGTGGAATTTAAAGGTGCTGAATCAGGAAATTTGGAGAAAGAAATTTCTAAACAGCAAAACATTCCAGAAGCTGCATGCTACTTGCAACAGCCTGTGTTGATTTATGGCAGAAAAGGCATGATGTCAAGCCAGAATATGTAATTAAAAGGGAAATAGAGCATGAAGATTTAGAAAATTTGCAGCCTGGCAGTGTGGTAGAGAAGCAGAGAGCATTTTCAGGAGAAAAATGCAGTGGTACAGTAGAACAGCTCTTCATTAAAGAGATTAGCACCTAAGAAAGGGATTATAAGAGAAGTGAAAAAATGCCCTGAAGGCATTGCAGAAGCCTCTGGAGTCAGCCCTTCCATTACAGGCCCAGAGGTCTAGGGAGACAGAATAGTCTCAGGGAACAGGCCTGAGGCACCTTCCACTGGCTCACTGTCCAAAGCCAACTCAGGAAGCTGCTTCCAGTACTAGCACACTCCTGGCTTTAATTGTTTCAGCTGTGGCTTAATTGGCCTTATGTGTATCTGCACACACAGCTTTGGAAAATACAAGCTAAGAAACCTTGACAGCATCCACATGGTGTTAGGTCTGCAGGTTCACAGAATGTTAGAGCTGTGGAAGCTTGGGAGCTTCCACCCTGATTTCAAAGGATGTATGAAAGAGCCTGGAGGCCCAGGAAGAGATCTGTTACAGGGGTGGAGTCATCACATAGAACCTTCACTAGGGCAATACTAAGCAGAAATGTGGAGTCAAGATTGCAACAGAAAAACCCACCAAGGCCATGCCTACTCAAGCCATGGGAGTGGGACTGCCATAAAGACCCCAGACTTGTGGGCCTACCAACATGCACACCCAGCCTAGGAGAGTTGAACTGTGGCCTGAGACCAGAAAAGCCATAGGGGCAGAGGTGCTCAAGGACTTGAGAACTCAACCCCTGCTCCAGAATGCAAATGATGTCAAACATGGAGTCAAGGTACACGATTTACCAACTTTAAGATTTGATGCCTGCCCTGTTGGGTTTTGGACTTGCTTAGGACCTGTTATCTTTCTTTTGGCCTTTTACTCTCTTTTGGAATGGGGGTGCCCTATGCTTGTCCTAACATTGTAACTTGGAAGTAGACAACTGTTTTTGATTTCACAGATGGGACCTTTGGATTTTGGGCCTTTTGAGTTGAAACAAGTTAAGACTTTGGGGATGGAATGAATGCATTTACCTGTGAGAGGAACATAAACTTCCAGGGCCAGGAACAGAATGACAAGGATTGAATTGTGTCCCTCAAGTTTTACGTATTAGAAGCTTGATCTTCACTGTGACTTTTGGGAGGGTGAGAAATCCTATTATGGTAATTGAAGAGGTGATTAGATTGTGAGGACCCTGCCATAGAGAATGGTTTAATGGAGGTCATAGGTGTGGTTCTGAGGGCTTCAAGAGGGGAACACATGAGGAGCTATCTCTCTCTGCTCTGCCATTTCTGGCAGGTGAGACCCCTGTGTAACTGTTTCCACTCACAAAGCCTTTACCAGGTGTGTTTCCTGGACTTTTGACTTCCCAGCCTCCAAAATTGTCAGAAATAAATTTCATTTTCTTATAAATTACCCACTTCCAGTCATTTTATTATATGCAACAGGAAGACTAATACAGCCTCGTTTACTTTTTAGCCTGCCTGCTTCCCTGTGTTCAATCCCCAGCCAATGCACAGATCAAGCCATTTAGCCAATTTATGTATACTTAACTTGGCCTTAAACTCTGGGATCAATCAAGATCTTCATAGATAGCAGTAATCAATAGAACTCACATCAGTAGTTTGGTGGTTCACAATCAGGTTGGTCTTCTAGGTGTCCTTGGAGACTCATTGTGAGCTTGTAACCAAATGTTAGCAAATGAAAACATCCTTTCCATCTTGTTATCAAGCTCTTACTTTATACTACAACTATTCTAACTCTTATTCTCCCACCCTCAGCACCCTAATCAGGACTCCCATAGCATTTCCAGTGCTCCCTAGGTGTAAAAAACTAACCTGAAACTTATCCTCTGAAAGAGTCCTCAATATTTATTTCCAAAACTGTCAACACTTTTTTTATTTTCAGAAATACTAATGGTCCCTGAAAGACAAACTTACATTTAAATTGGCAAGATATATATAGTCTACGTGAGACAATTAAAGAACAATAAACTTCAGAAGTTGTGTTAACTTGTTTTCTCTCGGTTTAAAGAAGTTCATTAAAAAAAAAAAAGATTTGAACAAGGACTGCTTCATTCATTGTAGGAGCTAGAACCTGAGTTAGATCTAAATAGCTACCATTTATCAAAAACCTGCAGTTTTTAGCTTTCTTATTTGTAATCGTGCAACCTTTTTCTAAGATATTATTTTTTCTTATTTTATGGAGCAGAATATCAAGTTTTAGAAATAAGTTACTGTCCAAATTTACCTGGCTGTTATTCACAATGTTCAATCAGGATGCAAATTCAGGCCTGCATTATTCTAAAGCCAATGGCATTTCCCTGGGCTACTGTGCCTTTGAGAAAGAGTGGGCTTTAGACTGTAAGATAAGGCTTAAGTGGAAAAAACAACAAGAACACAAAGCAAAGAAGCATGCATTAAGATGCCATGCAGAAGTCAGGTTATGCTAGGCTGGGCAGTCTACAGGCTTTGAGGTAAGAGTACCAAAGAGGCGGTAATGAGAGGGTCTATTCCAGAGTGTTCAAAAGTTTCTTAAGACATGGTCTTCTGACAGTGGACTGATAGCAACCGCAGAAGTGGCGGCAGCAGCAGCACTGTGATAACAGCAATTTATGATCCTCTTGTGCATACAGAGGGTGCAACTAAGTGTTATTTCTTCTG
>NW_007741566.1:24466-24869 GCF_000696425.1 Galeopterus variegatus | reverse complement strand
AGAGAGAGAAAACAGGCTCCTGGTGATGCAGCCTGGCCTGGTCACCTCCCACAGTCCTGAGCACCCACGGGTCCCACCAGCTTAGGCACCCAGAGGCAGAGACGGCAGGCCACTGGGCAGCTCTCTTCACCAGCTGGCCTGACCACATCCTGAACTCCTTCCCCACCAAACTGGGGAACGAAATCTTGGCTTCCCCGGGAGCTGCCAGAAACTAGGATGGACCCATAGTGACCGAGGCCCCTGTTCCACCGCACTGTTCCTGGGGTGTGCGGATTGCCAAGGTCCTTGGGTCTGGTCACAGTGAATTTTCTTCAGAGAAAGTTCCATTCAGTCCTTGTTGGGGTGCCTCCCAGTGACCAGGCAGGGATGCTTTTATCCTGCCACCATCTGTCCTTTCCCCCCT
>NW_007741566.1:16570-22964 GCF_000696425.1 Galeopterus variegatus | reverse complement strand
GTCATGAAACAAGAACAGGGTGCTCTAAAAAGTGTCCAGAGAACAAAATAAGGGGCTCTTGTGGGGGGGGGGGTGGCTTCAAAACAGAAAATGAATTTCAGTGTCAGGATAGAATAAAAACACTTTCAAATAAGCAAGGTCTCAAAAAAATGCATGTCCCTGCCTTCTTTCTAAGGATGTGCTCTCCCAACATGGGGACATAAACCAAAGAGGGGAAGACATAGAGACAGGAGATAGGGCTCCTCCAAGCCTGAGAGTAGGGCACGGAGTGCTCAGGGTGGTGGGGCAGGAGCAGCTCAGCCCGGTGTGGGGCTGGGCATTGGGTCTGGAGGGCAGCCGCCAAGGGCAGCAGGAAGAGAAGACGGACAGGAAGCCCGATTCCTCAGAAGAGCCTCAGAGATTAGGAGATCGGCACAGTCTGGGATTGGAGTAGGAAATGATCCTCAGGTACAAATAAGTTAATTAGTGACTTCAGGACACATGACAGTACAAGAAAAAAAAATAATCACAGTCTGGCAATGGCATTACATAGTCATCATAATATAAATGCTGGATAAGGATCGAAATTACCACAACCCATGTTGGGTGATGGGGAGGTGAGAAAGGGATGCATGTGCAGGAGGTGCAGTGGGTGGAAAGAGCGCCAAATGCCACTGTCCTCGGTGGGAAGTTGTGACGGATTAAAGATGGCTGTAATTGCTTTGCCCCTTCAAGAAATGAGATCTATGTTCCTCCCCTTGAATCTGGACAGGCTGTGTGGCTGCTAAGCTAATAAAATCTGGCAGGAGTGACCCTCTGCCAGTTTCAGGCCCAGGCCTCCAGAGACAAGCTGCTTCCACTTCCTGTCTCTTGGCATCGAGGTGCCATGTTGTGAAGAAACTCAAGCAGTGCTGTGGAGGAGGCCACAGGAAGAGGAGCCTGGGCTCCCAGCCTGCGCCCACACCACATTATCAGCCATGGGACTGCACCATCTCAGAAGTGGACCCCCACCCAGCCCCTATCAAGCCACCCCAGCTGAAGCCTCAGCAGAGACACAAGCTGTCCCCATCAAGCCCTGCACAAATTGCAGATTTGCGATCAAAATAAATGCTTTAAGATAGATTTGGGATAGTCAACTACACAAGAATAGATAACATCAATGGAATATCAATTTAAATTGAAAAATGAAAAAGAAGCAAGACTGTCTTTTAGGAATGCCAACAGGAATGACTGATTCAAGTTAAGAAGTATGTTATTTATTTATTTATTTTATTTTTTTTCCTTTTTGTCTTTTTTCGTGTCCGGCAACGGATCGCAACCTTCAGTGTCACACCCGTACCGGACCGGGACCGGCAACGGGATCGCAAACCTCGGTGCTGCGCCCGCACCTCGCTCAGCCAGTGAGCGGGAACCGGTCTGTATGTGGGATCTGAACCCTCGGCGGGAGCGCCACCACGCTCCCAAGCCGCGCACTGTAGCAGTGTGCCACCAGGCCGGCCCAGAAGTATGTTATTTAGAAACAGTGGTAAATACCAAAATAAAAAAGTGAAGAGACGGGAAAGTAATTTCCTTAGAGATGGGAAAGTGCAGGGAAGGAGACAGGGAAATACTGTTTTTGTTGTGTTTTATTTAACAAACCTTACAAATCTATGTGATACTTTAAACTACATTCATGTGTAATTTGCATAAAAATAAAACATAAAATAAAATGAAAAATGTATTTTATCCTTAATGGAATGAAACAATTGGTTTAAAAGGCTTCTTGTCCATTCAGCAAAGGGTGTGTTAAACAGCCCATTATTCTAATAAAAATAAAACATAAAATAAAATGAAAAATGTATTTTATCCTTAATGGAATGAAACAATTTGTTTAAAAGGCTTCTTGTCCATTCAGCAAAGGGTGTGTTAAACAGCCCAATATTCTCGTAACTAAGATAAAGTTCCTGCTGACAGGCAATCCAATATTCCCATTCAGTTAAAAAGCTGCATAAGGGCTTCTCCTTAAAGACTCAGGTGACAAATCCTGTTGCCTCAGTGGAACATCTAGGTTCCTTGTGTCTAAGCTCAGGCCTGGGATGGGGGCCCTGGAGAGCCAGGGTGGGGGGCTGCCCCTGGGCAGCTGGGAGCCAAGAAGGAGGCGTCTGGCCTGGGGCAAGGCAGCTGGGCAAACAAGGCTGCTGGCCCAGCTCTCAGCAGGTCTGCAGAAGACCGTGTCCCAGCCCTCACTGCACACAAACCAAACAGGCCTTGAAGGTTTGAAATCACAGATTTCAGGAGCCAAAAGGAGTTGGGATGGAGTGGGGAGGTCTTGAAGCAGTTTAAAGATTTGAGCCCTGGTGAATGGAAAGAGGGTAGTGATGCTTTGCACAACAATAAAGCTTCTGGAGAAAGGGGAAGGGGGTGATTTCCACAAATAGAAAAATGAAGTGAACTTGCACATAACTGAGTTTAGGTTACAAATTTAAAACTTTATTGTAAGATAATCTCTTTGAAACCTCCATGTTTTTATGCATTTTTATGATTCGAGTGTATTTGTTTTATATATATACATACACACACACTCACACACATATACATATATAGAGAAAGTCATTTTAGGGTGGCAGAGATGCATTTAATTTGTCTGGCTTTAAAATTTTATATCACTCAACCAGGTTCATGACCTGTGCTGTGTTCTTTAATATTCGTAAATCATGCATTGCTCGGTTCTAGAAAGCAGTTAGCTAAGCATTAAAACAGCAACAGAAACTGAAGTGCAAACTAGGATGTGAAATAGAGACTCTACTGTGGTTTGATGGTTGTCCCCTCTGAAACTCATGTTGAAACTGAATTTCCAATGTGGCAGTGTGGAGAGCAAGGGACTTTAAGAGGTGATTGCATCACGAGGGCTCTGCCCTCTTGAATGTGTTAATCCACTTATGGAAATGGAATTATGGGTTATCATGGGAGTAGAATGGTGACTTTATAAAAAGAGGAAGAGAGACTGGAGGAAGCACACTTATCCCCCTTGCCATACGATGTCCTTGGCCACCCAGGGCTCTGCAGAGAGTTCACACCAGCAAGATGATCCTCACCAGAAGCTGACCAGATGCTTGGACTTTCCAACTCCAGAACCGTAAGGAATACTTTTATAAGTTACCCAGGTTCAGGTATGTTGTTATAAGCAACGGAAAATGGACTAAGACACTTTCCTTTAGTATATTTCACATTAATAGGTTTTAAAACTTCCTAGGGTGGTATTGGAATAAAATTGTCCTCCTGGTTCTGATGATACAAAATCAACATTAAATTCCTGAATACGGTTACAAGAGAGCCTTGACTTTCATATAGCTTTTCTTTCCACACATCACATATGGATTCCCAAAGCACCTTTCAGCACAAAATTCAGCCTTTCATCCCTCACCCTCAGAAGGACCACTTTGAGCTAGGGCTTGATGGAACCACCCACCTGCCAGCCCACCCCTGCTGCTGCCACCACAGGGAAGCAAAGGGGAGCCAGACCTCTGCCATGTCAACAGGGTGGAAGAGAACGAAGGGGTATGCCAGCTCCGGGCTCAGGCTGCCTGGCTGAGCATCCTCAGGGCCCCCTCCTGCATCCCCAGCTTACCAAAGGCTGAGGCCCCCATGCCCTGGTTCATGCTGCAGAGGGGATTCCACAGGAATGATATGGGGAGGGGGACAGGGTGTCTCCTGCCTTGGTGCTGGGATACTTGCCTTTCTTGTCCACATCCCAGGTATCTGACCCTAGTTCTCCTGTGGAAGAGCAGTACCTGATATTCCTCCCCTGTAGGGAGAATGGGCCAAAGGGACACCTGCCTACACAGGCCTCCATTAGGGATTTTAAAAGATTTGTTCTCTAGAAACGACCTCCTTGGGTTCACATTTGGCCAATTACTTGTTTTTCAGACCCTCAGCTTGCAAACAGGCTTGACTCTTCCTTTTTAAAGGTCAGGGCTTTGCCTCCTCCCTCTCCCCCTGGCCCTCCAGCACTGCTGTGCTAATGACCCCACAATAGCCCTGGACAGATACTGTCATCTGTCCCATTTCCCAGATGATGGAATTCAGGCTTAGGTGAACTTCCAAAGGACATCCAGTAAGTGGTGGAGAGTGAATATGAGCTCAGGCCCAAAGTCTGTTTGTTTCTTTTAAATCAATACTTCTTGAAACTCAGGTATTCATGTATCACCTTAACGATTTTTTGCCGTAACCACATACTGCCTCTGATAGTCTTAAAATTTTTCTTTAAATAAGCTCAATTTTTCCTTAAGTTTATTAGAAAAGGAAACTTGTAACTACTAAAAATGGAAGACTACATTCTTTTGCCTACATACAAATCAACTGTTAGAAAAGAAGACTTTTAAATTTTTTAAAATTTAATTTAAGATTAAAAAGCAACTATATCTCAAACAACAAAAAAGCAATATTACTAAGTTCTCCTTAGATCCCGTTGCCTGCCGCGGCTCTGAGTCTAAAGCCTGCTTTATCTTTGTTAAAAGGGAGCTGGCATAGGTAGGGTGGTAGTAAGGACATCCTAGAACCAACTGAGATTCTCTCCCTGACATGATCAGAATTGCTGGAAGAGAATGAAAAAGATTCATTGCAAAGGTCGTTGTAAAGGTCAGTGCTATTTAATGTCGTCTGAACAGCAGCTAAACACCCCTCATTCCACCTAGTCATGTGGAGCACCGCACTTTGGAAATACACGCCTGCTGCATTTGGGGAACGCCGGTTGAGATGAAAATGGGCAGCGTGGCAGGGACAGGTGCGTCTGCCCTGGATCAGGCGGCAGGCTTGCTCCTCTCCTCCTCTGTCAGACGCGTCACACTTCAACAGTAGTGCTTAAACATAGAGACATGGCATAAGGAATAGTGATAGAAGTACCCACCACCCAGATACAAACATGGAATATGACCGGGATCCCCCCGCCCCGCCCATGCCCTCTCCCATCACAACCCCGTCCCTTCCCTCCCCACCAAAGGGAAACACTCACTTTGGTGATGCTCTCCTTTCATTGTTTATCCCTCAGATGGTCAGCTTTGCCTGTTTCTGAACTTCGTGGAAGTGAAAGATATGTCCTTTTCTATGTATTCTTTTGTGATTTGCATATTTCACTCAACTTTATGTCTGTGAGATTCATTTCATCTGTTTCATGCCCCCGTACCGGACCGGGCACCGGCAACGGGATCGCAAGCCTCAGTGTTGCTCCCGCGCCTCGCTCAGCCAGTGAGTGGGAACCAGTCTGTATGTGGGATCCGAACCCTCGGACGGGAGTGCCGCCGCGCTTCCCAAGCGGCGCACTATCCAGTGCGCCACCGGGCCGGCCCAGCTTTTCATGTTTTTATACCCTACAATGTTTAGTTTTGCCTGTTGAAACTAATTGAAAAGGGCCGGCCCGTGACTCACTCGGGAGAGTGCGGTGCTGATAACACCAAGGCCACGGGTTCGGATCCTATGTAGGGATGGCCGGTTCGCTCACTTGGGACAGCGTGGTGCTGACAACACCAAGCCAAAGGTTAAGATTCCCTACCAGTCATCTTTTAAAAAAAAAAAAGAAAGAAAGAAAGGAACTAATTGAAAGATATGTTCTATTGTATTCTGTGATTTTTATCTTTCACCAGATATTGTTTGTGAGATTTGTTTAATCTGTTCCATGTCACAAGCCCTATCATTTTCACTGCTGTATAGTATTCCATTTATGAGACTACTACCCCTTTTATCCTTTCTCCTGGTGATGGACATTTGGGCTATTTCCAATTTATGTCTAAGTGACGCCACTTTGAACATATTGGTACATACATCTTAGGGAACATGTGCCAAGTTTCTCAGGGATATATTCACCCCGGATAGAGTTGCCACATCATGGGACATGCATGTCTAGATTTATCCAGATGATGCTCCCGTCTCCATGGTGTGGAGCTCCTGTTCCTCCACTTCCGGTCTGACACTGTGTACAGGTGGACTTTTTGGTATTGCCCAATCTGGGGGTCTGTAATACCACCCCATGTGGTGTATTCTGCATTGGTGGACAGCTTTTCACAGGCTATTGGCCTTTGCAGTTGCCTCCGGTGTGAAGCACCATTGGGGGAATTGGGAGCTCAGGCAGAAGCTGATCAGGCAGTCTCAGGAAAAGGAAGACGGGTGCTGCTGAAGAGAGACTTGGAGAATGGTGAAGGGACCACTGTAGGGAGAAATCCAGCAAGGACAGGGCACATCCTGAGGAACAAGGTGCAGAAGTGACACATGATGCCCAGAGTCCCTCATCCACAGTTAAAAAAGGCATCCTATGGTGACTGTGGTGGTGGTTATGCGAACCTATTCAGGTGACAAAATGACATACCACCTCTCACGCACACGCGCACACAAATGAATCCATGCAAAACTGGGGAGATCTGAATAGAAACTGAACAGCACCTGT
>NW_007741566.1:14139-15518 GCF_000696425.1 Galeopterus variegatus | reverse complement strand
TCCTAACACAGCAGGAGAAGCAGAAGGTGGAGGGAACCAGGGGGCGACTGACAGCACGCAGAGAAGGCTCCCCAGAGGTGGCGTGTTCCCTGAGATCTAGAGGAGGCCCCCACATAGCAAGACGGGGAGGCAGGAGGTCCCAGGAAAGCTCTGACTGAGCGGAGGGAGGCAGGGCCGCCAGCTGCTGGACTCAAGGGAGGCCCCTGGTGTGGGGGCCGCACCTGTGGCGCAGGTGCTGAAGACGCCTGAGTGTGGAGGGGCTGCTGTGCCTCCACTGGGGTGGCTGGGGCTTGGAGGAAGCCTTTTTTTCTTTGGAAAAATGTTAAATGGTGGTACGGACGCATAACATAAAATGTACCATCTCAACCAGTTTTAAGTGTAAGTTCAGCCGTGTTAAATACAGTCACATTGTTGTGCCACGGATCTCCAGAACTTTCTCATCTTGCAAAACTGAAACTCTGGACCCATTAAACAACTGCCCACTTTTTCCTTTCCCCACCTGTGCGACCACCATTTACTTCTGTCTTTATGAATTTGACGGCTCTAGGGATCTTCCATACGTGGATTCATGCAGGGTTTGTCCTCTTGAGACTGGCTCATTTCACTCAGCATGAAGCCCTCGAGGTTTGTCCATGCTGTGCATGCGTTGGGATCTCCTTCCTTTGAAGGCTGAATGACACCCACTGTACACACGTGCCACCTTGTACGTTCACTCACCTGGGGACAGGCACTTAGTTGCTTCCACCTCTTGGCTGCCATGAAGAATGCTGCTGTGAACAGGGGTGTACAGATGTCTGTTCAAGTTCCTGCTTTCAAATCTTTTGGATATACACTAAAAAGAAGTGGGATTGCTGGACTGGAGGAACATGATTGAACCCAGCCTGAGGTCACCAAACCCTCTTACTCCTTATCAGAGGCTGTACCTGTGGGCGTGCCCAGGGCCTGCAGCGAACAGACTCCTTTCACCTGTCCAAGGGAACTGGGGACAACCTCACATGCACAAGCCTGTCAGCTACTCTGAAAGACGCTGTCCTATGGCTGGGCTGGCCCAGGACCCTGGCCCCACCCTTCCTGGTCTCCTCCAGGCCAAGAGCTCTCATATACACACCAGGGCAAGGCTGTGGTATCTGGAGACACAGAGAAGGCCCACATTGTGGTGACAACGTTGTCACCATGAGCCCCACCCTTTCCACAGCACAGGAACTCTGCTCTCAGGTCCCTGGGCAACTCCCTGCTCTGGCTGTGCCCACCCCACTTGCCTGGAACGAGACTGGTGAGAAGCCAAGTAGGAGACAAGGCATGCCTCCTTTCCAACCGAAAGGCCAGACGCAGGTCCCTGGCCCAGGTATGTGCCTCGAGCCTCACCTGCCTTCAGCTCC
>NW_007741566.1:10703-14008 GCF_000696425.1 Galeopterus variegatus | reverse complement strand
TGCTGGAGACAGTGGGGCCCATCCTGTGAGCTGCCTTTCTCAGGACCCCTGCCCCAGGCTACCTCAGCCCCACCCTGCCAATTCCCTTCTGCCAGCATGGCTTCAAGTCACAGGGCGGGTCCAGGTGGCTGCCTGGGGCAAAAGGAGTGATATGGGATCTTTTACAGCCAGGGACAAAGTTCTCCCCTGATTTAAGCCCAGGTAGGCTGAACTGGAGCTGGCACCTTGGTGTCCCGGCCTCATCACCCAGCCACCATCCCACAGACATGAGAGGGGACTGGGTTCTGCCATTGCTGCTGCTGCTGCTGGGCCTGAGGCTGCAGCTGTCCTTTGGCATCATCCCAGGTAATGAGGCTCCCCCCAGCCACCCCCCAACCACAGGGTGTCTCCCCTGGGCTGACCCGGCCTCCACCNACTCTCCCCTTGGGCAGTTGAGGAGGAGGACCCAGCCTTCTGGAACCAACAGGCAGCCGAGGCCCTGGATGCTGCCAAGAATCTACAGCCCATTCAGACGGCAGCAAAGAACCTCATTCTCTTCCTGGGGGACGGTGAGTCTACAAGCCTCCCCCTTCGCCCCGCAGCCCCCACAGTCCTCACAGCCCTGGCACCCAAGGGCCCTGGGGATACAGGCCAGCCCTGGATGCCTCACCTTGTCCTGCTGTTCAGGGATGGGAGTGCCCACAGTGACAGCCACCCGGATCCTAAGCGGGCAGAATAAAGGCAACCTGGGGCCAGAGACGCCCTTGGCCATGGACCAGTTCCCATACCTGGCTCTGTCCAAGGTAAGGACTGGGACACCTGAGTCCTCCGCACAAGAAGGTGGGGATCGTCCTTGGGACATGGCAGGAGGGAAGGGCCCCGGGAATGGTGAGGATGGGCCCCAGGTCCGGGGTTCAATTGATCTCGGTGTCTGCACCACAGTGTAGCTGAGGATGTGTCTGTCCCCAGACATATAACGTGGACAGACAGGTGCCGGACAGTGCAGGCACAGCCACGGCTTACCTGTGCGGGGTCAAGGCCAACTACCAGACCATTGGCGTGAGTGCAGCCGCCCGCTATAACCAGTGCAACACAACACACGGCAACGAGGTCACCTCTGTGATGTACCGGGCCAAGAAAGCAGGTGGGCTTCGGGCCCAGTCGTGGGGTCATGGGCTGGCCCTGGCACCTGGGTCACCCACCCTGACCTCTGCCACCCTCAGGAAAATCAGTGGGAGTGGTGACCACCACGAGGGTGCAGCACGCCTCGCCAGCTGGCACCTACGCACACACGGTGAACCGCAACTGGTACTCGGATGCTGACATGCCGGCCTCGGCACAGCAGGAGGGCTGCCAGGACATCGCTGCGCAGCTCATCTCCAACGTGGACATTGATGTGCGCCACCGAGGGTCAGGGGGAGGGGTTGGGCACAGGGGTGGCCCCACACTGGCTACAGACCCAGATAACCATCAGCTTTAGCCCTGGGGCCTGGCAGGGTCTTGGGGGCTGGGCATGTAGAAGGTACGTCCCCCAACGGTACATTCCCACAGCCCTACTGGGGGACCTAAGGCTGTCTGTGAGAAGGGGACACAGGGCTAGCCAGGACCTAGCCCACGCCCACCCCCCATCCTCTGGCTCCAGGTGATCCTGGGTGGGGGACGCAAGTACATGTTTCCCAATGGGACTGCAGATCCTGAGTACCCAAGTGACGCCAGCCAGAATGGAATCAGGCTGGACGGGAGGAACCTGGTGCAGGAGTGGCTCACCAAGCACCAGGTACTGGAGGCTCTCAGGTTGGGGGACACAGCAGGGATGGGGGCAGGGGACACGAGTCACAGAGCCATGGGCTGAGGCCCTGCTGTGTTCCTCTAGGGAGCCCAGTACGTGTGGAACCGCACAGAGCTCATTAGAGTGTCCCAGGACCTGTCTGTGACCCACCTCATGGGTAAGGACCCCTTCCTGCCCTGTTGTCCGGGGCGAGCCAGGACCTAGCCCACGCCCACTCCCCATCCTCTGGCTCCAGGTGATCCTGGGTGGGGGACGCAAGTACATGTTTCCCAATGGGACTGCAGATCCTGAGTACCCAAGTGACACCAGCCAGAATGGAATCAGGCTGGACGGGAGGAACCTGGTGCAGGAGTGGCTCACCAAGCACCAGGTACTGGAGGCTCTCAGGTTGGGGGACACAGCAGGGATGGGGGCAGGGGACACGAGTCACAGAGCCATGGGCTGAGGCCCTGCTGTGTTCCTCTAGGGAGCCCAGTACGTGTGGAACCGCACAGAGCTCATCAGAGTGTCCCAGGACCTGTCTGTGACCCACCTCATGGGTAAGGACCCCTTCCTGCCCTGCCGTCCCTCAGATGGCGGCCATGGGAGCCTTTGTGCACAACGTGTGTACCAGGAGCCCTCCCACCCCCCTGCCCCCAGTCACCCCTGGCCCCCTTACCCCACAGGCCTCTTTGAGCCCGGAGACATGAAATACGAGAGCAACCGAGACCACACGCTGGACCCCTCCCTGATGGAAATGACAGAGGCGGCCCTGAGCCTGCTGAGCAGGAACCCCCACGGCTTCTACCTCTTCGTGGAGGGTACGTGGTGGCCTCTGCACTGCAGGGGAGGGGAGGGGGCCGGGGCGCTTCAGGCACGACCCCCTCCCGCTGGCCTTTTGCAGGGGGCCGCATCGACCACGGCCATCACGAGAACAAGGCTTACCAGGCACTGAACGAGGCGCTCATGTTTGACTCGGCCATCGAGAAGGCGAGCCAGCTCAGCAGCGAGAAGGACACGCTGACCCTCGTCACCGCGGACCACTCCCACGTCTTCTCCTTTGGTGGCTACACACTGCGGGGGAGCTCCATCTTTGGTAGGCCCGGGAGAGCGGCGGCTGCCCTTGCAAAACCCACATGGCGGGAGTCTCCCTGAACCTCGGTTTCCTCATCTGTCGAATGACAGCACCTGCCGGTGCTTAGCGCACAGGAGGCGTCCATAAGCTGTGCTTAGAGCCGCCACACGGTGCCCACCCCTCCCCACAGGGCTGGCCCCCAGCAAGGCCCAGGACGACAAGGCCTACACCTCCATCCTGTACGGCAACGGCCCGGGCTACGTGCTCTCCACGGGCTCCCGGCCCGACGTCAACGACACCCTGAGCGGTGAGTGGAACACGGTGGCTCGCTCGGGCGGACCCTGGGGAGGGGCTCCATGAGGAAGAGGCCCCCTGCCAGCCGGCCACCCCCGCTGAATGCCGCCCTCCCGGCAGGGGACCCGGACTACCAGCAGCAGTCGGCCGTGCCGCTGTCGTCGGAGACGCACGGCGGGGACGACGTGG
>NW_007741566.1:8276-9714 GCF_000696425.1 Galeopterus variegatus | reverse complement strand
CTAGGGCTCCGCCCTGCCCAGGGGCGCCTGCATCCCCCACCCGGTGTGCTGCCGTGCGCTTCGTCCAGGCCGCGACCCCTGGCTCCCACCCCAGAGACCCCACCCCTAAGGCTCCTGCCCTCTCCCGTTTTCTACCATGTCCTCACCTAGAGGCCCCAGCCCCACACCTGGATCCAACCCCAGAAAACCTATCCCTGGGGTTCCTGCCCCCTGCACCACCTGGTGTGCTGCCAACCCCCACTCCCACCTTGAGGCCTCCCGACCCAGTTTCCACCAGGAGCTGACACCCCCGATTCCCTGTCCTGGGACTTAAAAGAGCTTTCCAAATATTTACCATTGCTAAGGGAAATATCAAAAGGTACTAGATTGAACAGCACATAACTTTAAACATCATTGGGGAAAAAAATCACAGGGGGTTGTCTTCATGCTTAGTTTTTGGGTGCAGTGCTAACCATGAGGATTTCCAGCTTCTGGTTACTGATATATCAAGGCATGAGGCACCCAGGGCAAGCGCCACCAGTAGCAATAGAGTGGAGTGGTTCTTCCATTAGTTTTGTTTTATTTTTAAAAATTGGAGCTAACTACTTCCCAGTCCGTAACATGAGTGATGATGACCATGCACAAGGAGGAAGGAATTATCAGACCGGCCACTCTGTGGTTGTTCACCTGGCTGGGATTATTGGTATTATATGCAGTTTCTGTACGGGAACTTTACAGGGTTCAATTGCAAATACTGCAGAGCCAGGATCTGGACTCCTACTCCAGTGCTCCCCACCTGCCTCCCCCGTGTGGCTACTGGGCAGAGGTGGAGGTGGAAATTCAAAGCCCACCATGCAGACAGGTCCAGGGTACAGGGGAGAGGTCTGGACAATGGTGGGCAGGGGCTGGGCATCCTGCAACCTGACCTGCAGGAGGGTAAAGCAGATGTGCTGGGACACCAGCTGCATGTAGTCTGTGGCCAGCAGCATCACCTCCTCCTCCAAGAAGCCCACTGCAGCTGTGGAGCTAAGAGTAGGGACATGGTGGATGAGAATGGCAGGGACCAGAGGACTGAGAGGGTGTCCCTGGGGAGAAATGACCCTGGAGTCTCCTAGCATCTCACAGGAGTCCCAGGATCCCCCCCACACCCACCTACCCGACAGGGCTGGAGCACACTCATGTGGGGGGTGATCTTCTGTAGCTGCCCCCGCATCACCTTGTTGTACATGGAGCTCACGTCTCGCCGGAGGTCATCATACTCTGACACGGTGATCTGTGGGTGGAGATCGGAGTGGACCCAGTCCTGCCCCACGGTCCCCTCCCCAGCCCTCGGCATCCCCCAGCCCACACCTGCTCACGTTGGCCAGCTGCTGCTCCAGCCGCAGGATTTCCTGGGCTTTCTGCTCCACTGCATCGGCACCCAGCAGGCTGAGCAGACGCTCCATGAACACCCGGTATG
>NW_007741566.1:5051-7126 GCF_000696425.1 Galeopterus variegatus | reverse complement strand
CACCCAAATGTCCAAATACAAAACATGCCAGGCATCCATTGTCACCAGAGGCAGGAGCACGCAGACACTGGCCCCTCCCTCCATCCAGAGAATCTGGTCAAAGCCCCCACGCCTGACTGTCCTGGCCTGGGGGCGCCCGGGTGGAGCCCACCTCCAATCACTCCCTTCACCTTCCCCACCTGTGAGGGGAACTGGCAGCGCCCACACTCCCGCGCTGAGAGTCGGGGCCCCTGGCATTCCTGGCCAGCACCAGCCTGTGGGTTAGGGGCACAGCCCTCCCTGCCCTCTCACCGCCCGCCGGAGGGCTGGGAAACTGCGCTCCCGCGGCTCCACCGAGCACCGCGGTTCCTCCGGGGACGTGATACTCACTCCTGGGACGTGATACTCCGGGGACGTGACTGGCGCCTCCCCCTGCGCCTAGCCTGCGCTCAGGGCTGTGCACTTCCTTGCAAGAGCATTTTTCTCTTCCCTTTGCCCTTCCTGCGTGTGACCAGCTACAGCCCAAGCCAGGCGGGAGAGGGGAAAGAACAGAGGCGCAGAGCCCGCCGCGCCGCCCGCCCCAAAGGGGCTGGCGCTGAAGACGCTAAAGGAGGCCGCACCCCCAGGCCTGGAGCACAGCGTCCGCCGAAGGGCTGCGGGGCGACCTTCAATGCCGGGCTTCTCCGTCCTCCTTTTAGGCCTTGCCCGAGATCAGCCCTCCCCCGAGGGCGTCTGGGGTGCTGGCTGGCCGTGCTCCCTTCACCCAGACCCTGGTGGGGGGAGAGAAGGGCAAGAAGAGGCCTCAGCGCTGACACTGGCCCCCTCCCGCCCCAAGCCCTGCACTCCCGCCAGCCCTGGCACCACCGCACAGGGAGGAAGGAGAGAGGCCTCCTTGCTGGAGACAGGGAGGGCCGGGCCTGCCCCTCCGCCCAGCACCCTCAGTCCTCAGACACATCCTGGGCCTCAGGACCCTGCTGTGACACTGAAGGGGGAAAGGCTGGGTAGGGGGTCTCTGAATTTATCCACTCACTCCCTTGTTCCAGTTGAACTTACTCTTGGACAGTGGTTCTCCCTCCTGCCTGGAAGCAGAGCCCACTCCTGCCTGGCTGACCACTTATCCACAGGAGCCGGAGAACTTGGGGCTTCTTTGATGAATGACTNGCCTGAGATTCCACTGGCCTCCATGAGGCCCCCTTCCAGATGTCCCAGCCACCCCTGAACATTCCATGAGCCTTGTTCCTGAAGTCCTTGTCCTCCGTCCCCACCGCTTGGCCCTGCCCCATGGGGGTTTCTCCCTGCACTGGGACAGCTGGGGCAGAAAGTTCATCTTGTTGGGATCAGCCATGCCCAGGTGCTCCAGGAGGTAGACATTTTTTGTAAGTTGGGCCTTCAGCAAATCATCCCCACCCAGGAGGCACCGTTGAGTTCATGACCATGGCCTGTGTTGGCTCTGCTGCGCTGCACAGACCCTGGCCTGGGCTACCCCAGGTCATTCAGGGGCTGGGTTCCTGGCAGGTGGACTGGCCCAGATGCACCACTTCCTGGACCCCTCCGTGTGCCAGGCCCGGACTCTCGTTGCACCTCCCCCACCCTCCTCTTCCCCCAACCTCTCTGCAGGCTGGCGAGGGCTCTGACGTGTGAAATAAAAAGAGATTTTAATTACCTCTCAGCAAAACAGCAATTAGAGAGAACCACAGCACAACAGCGACTGCTCTCATTCTCCCCGCTCCAGGCCCACCTTCTTCCCTTCTCTGAGGCTCCCACCCCAGGGCCCAGGCTGGATGTCACAGGAAGTCCTCCAGATCCACTCATGGGAGCCAAGGGTCAGGAGGAGGTCTGTGCAGGGGACAGGGGCAGAGGGTGCAAGGGTCTGGGTAGGGAAAGCCTCCTCAAGTAGGAGGGCTGGCCAGGCAAGTGGCCCACCTTCCGTGCCACCCTGAGGACAGCCAGTGTCTCTTGTCCTTGGGTCTGAGTGGGCACCACAGGGCAAAGCATCCTCTGCATGAGCCCAGTGCACACCCACCCCTGTGGACCTGGCACCTGTGCTGCACTTGGGGAGAGGCCAGGGAGGGCGGGGTGGGGGTCCCCATGGGTGG
>NW_007741566.1:0-620 GCF_000696425.1 Galeopterus variegatus | reverse complement strand
GCCGACGCCCGCTGCCAGCCTGGCACTGAGGCCGGGAGGGGCCAGGGAGGCGCAGCTGGGGTGGGGACCCCAGCCCACAGCCTGGGCAGCAGGAGAAACTGGCTGCGGGGGTCTTCCTGGTGTGAGGCCACCCTCAGCCAGTGCAGGAAGGAAAGCAGGACCCGCGTGCTGGGGAAAGGGACCCTCCGCCCTTGGAGCCCTGAGAGGCTGGGGACCTGGCTGAGGTCTTGGGGACGGCGTGTGTCGGGGGAGGGAGCTGGACAGGTGGGTGGGTGGGGGCGGGGTGTCCTGGCCTCCTTTTCAGCCTCGAGTTCTGCACTGAGCTCGGGCATGGGGAAAGGCCTGGCTTTGCGCCTCGGCTCCCGTTCCAGCCCCATCACTGCTGGCTCTGTGACCTTGGGCAAGCTCCGAGCCTCCTGTGCCTGTTTCCACTCCAGGAAGCGTGGAGCAAAGACCAGAACCGGCCTCACAGGGTTCTCGGAGGACTAAAGAGAAAATATATGCAAAGTGCTGAGCGCAGGCCCGGTGCGCAGGAGGGGCCCCTGAGTGGGCTCATTATCTCTGTGGTCCTCCCAGTGCTCCACCCCCTCGCCCGGACGAGGCGGCGCGAGGCTGGAGCG
>NW_007741565.1:1370-24872 GCF_000696425.1 Galeopterus variegatus | reverse complement strand
AAAAAAAAAAAAAAAAAAAAAAGCCAGTTTTACTGGCTTTGAAGGCCACAAAGACATGCACAAATAATTTTTTTTCAGTTACGTTTTGACCAGCCTACAAAACCAACTTAATAGCAATTACTTCAGGGAAGAAAATAGCACAGTTTAAATTTTTTCATAGTCTGTATAGGCAAGCCTTTAAAATTTAGCAAAAGGTACTTTGGCTTTTTTAATGTTTTCTTTTTTAGGCTTAGGAACTCAACTTGATCTTTCCTTCTTTGGTGTCACTGGAGTGTGCGCTAATTGAGGTGTTAATGGGAATTCTGTTTACTCAGACACTGGGGCCCATCCTCATCCTGACTCTGTGGCAGGCTCATTTGTCACCTTTCTTGACAAGGACAAGGACTACATCAGAGCAGAGGCTGATACTGAGAACCGCAAAGGATGTGCAAGGGGATCTGCTGAGATGTGGGAAGACGGTATTGCAATTTCTGTTTATTTCCATTTTTCCTAAAGCATTAGAAATCTTAGTTTAAGCTCTATTAATACATAATGCACGAACAGGCACTGGCGCCTTCACGTGGCCTGAAGAGGCGTCACATTTCTTGTTAGGTAAAGGGAGTATACTGAGGGAAAACAAATTCCTCAAGGGGTTGAGGGTGACACCTTTCCGTTTTTGCATATTGCAATGATGGATGGCAGTTTATTTGTGTCGGGTAAAGTGGGTTTATGGATGATGTTATTTAGTCTTAACTAATCTACTCATTGCAACATGCACACGTGCCTTAAGAGGATATCTGCAAGGAGATTGTGAGTAGAATGTAATAATGCAAGCAAAAGTGGACAGGAGAAAAGGCACAGTGACAGTTTTGCTTCCAGAACTCTTTCTTTTCCAGTGAAGTTGCTAAGTACAAATACAGATTTATACCCCCTATCACCAATGATGACCCCACCTAACTGTGTTAAATCTTGGGATATTAGCTAATAAGAGTATGAAGCCTTCCTGATTCAAAAAAGATAATAAAGATGTCTGCGACCTTTTTCACTGATCTAAAATCAGGTACTGTTCAATGCAATATCTTAAAAAATGTTAATAAGTGCAATGGAAAATGCTTAAAAGCATCTTTTGAGGTTCCTTACTTAGCACTGAAAAAAGAAAAAGCTGCATAAGACCAAGAGAAATACTTCTTCCCGCTACAAAAAATACAGCTGAAATAACACATGGAAAAAATATAGCGACAAGGCTTTTAATGCCATTTATACACTGACAAGTCCCAAATTTATATTTCCATTCCAAACGCCTCTTCTGTTACTCCTGACTCTTGCAAGCTACTGGTTTCTTGACACCTTCACTTGAATATCTACAGTCCTCTCCAACTTAACATGTCTAAACTAAATTCTTGACCTCCATAGCTTGCTTCACCCTCAGTCTTCTCACCCCTGTAAATGGCTACTACATTTCTCAAGTGATTAGGTTAAAAACTGTATAGTACCCATCTCCTTTTTCTCTTGCCCTATCTCCAAATCTGTCAGCAAATTTCACTGGTTCTAAATCAAAGTGAGCATATCCAAAATCTTTCAGTGTCTCACCCTCTTACCACTATCATTTTAATTCATCTGTCGTCTGGACAGTTGAAATTGGTCCCCTGTTCTTGCCTTGCTGTGTTTCAGTCTATTCTTCACGCTGGGCCAGAGAAATTTTTTAAGCATAAGTCAGTTCGTGTCACGCTCTGCTGAGTACCCTCCAATGGCATCTATTCTAGCTCGAATAAAATCCATAATGCTCACCCTGTCCCTCAAGGTCCTGCTCTTTCCCAAGCTGCCCTCTGACCTCTGGTCCTACCACACCCCCACCCCTCACTCTGCCCCCAGGCACGTTGGCCTCCTTGTGGTTCGGCCACACCCAGCGAGCTCCTGCCTCAGGGCCTTTGCCCCTGCTGCTCTCTCCGCTCACAGCTCTTCTCCAAAATATAGATATTTAGTCATGTGCTGCATGACAACATTTGGGTCAAGGACAGACCACATATACCATGGAGGTCCCATAAGATTATAATACCATATTTTTACTGTACCTTTTTTATGTTTAGATACACAAATATTTACCATGTGTTAACAGTTGCCTACAGTATTCAGCACACTAACATGCTGTGTCTTGTAAGTGTACTCTGTGATGTTTGTGCAAGGATGAAATTGCCCAACCATGAATTTCTCAGAACACATCCCTGTCATTAGGTGACACACGGCTGTGCAGTGTAGTCCCCCTCCTTATTCGAGATTTTGCTTTACATGGTTTCACTTATGTGTGGTCAACTGTGGTCTGAAAATACTAAATAAAAAATTCTGGAAATAAACAATTCATAATTTTAAAATTTCACACTGTTCTGAGTAGCACGATGAAATCTCCTGCCGCCATCACAAGAAAGGTGAAAACAGTACGGACGGATGTTTTGAGAGAGAGAGAGAGAGAGAGAAAGCGAGAGTGCACATTCACTTAACTTTTATTACACTATATTGCTATAATCATTCTATTTGACTAATAGTTATTGCTGTTAATCTCTTATTGTGCCTAATTTATAAGTTAAGCTTTATCGTAGGTAGGTATGTATGTATAGGAAATAGCATAGTGTATCCAGGGTTGGGGATTCTAAGCAGGTTCAGGCATCCCCTTGTGGTTCCCCCCCAGATAAGGGGAACTAGTGTGTTCCACGGCTTATACCCTCAACACATTCAAGCCCCTGCTCAAATGTCCCCTCCTCGGAGAGGTCTACAGCATCACTGAAGTGTCCCACTCCATCACTCTGTCCCGATAGCCGGTCGAACTTTTCTTTAGAGCACTCACCCCTGACATATTTTGGATTTTTTTATTTGCTCATCATCCACCATCCCTCATAGAAACATAGCTCCATGCAAACTTAATTTTGTTCATTACTTCTTCAGCACCTAGAACATTGGTGGGCTCATCCCTAGCACTCAATAAATCCTTTTTTGAATGATTGAATGAAATTAACATTCACTCTTAGCCAGCAAATATTGTGGGTAGACGCAGAGAAAACTTTAAAGAAACAAGTATGGAAACAAATCAAGCAGTGCTTACCACACAGCTGGGTGAAATACAGACATGGCTTCCGCTTGGATAATAAAACAGAACACGTGCTGCTCTTTTGTGAACCGGTTACAGAAAAACGTGCCAGAAAAGATGTGTTCTCAACTGTAAATAACTTCTCTACTAGAAACAACGTTCTTATGAAACAATTGTTTGAAATAACATTTGATGAAGTGGCTGCTTTGACTGAAATTAAAAGAGGATGCTAAGATGGGAGTACAGAGATGGTGTCACTGGTGACATTTATACACTGCGAGGTTCACAGTCAAACCACTGCTGCAGAGCAGCTGAGGTCAGAAGTGCATGGGAACAAGAGGATATCATGGGTGCAATTAATCTTACTTTAAAAAGTGAAAGAGCCATATAAAACGTGAGGATCTTTGAGTATTTTGTACTGAGACAGAGATCATGACAATCTCTTGTGCTACGGAAAGTTTTGCAGTTATCTGTTTTTACAAATGGACTACTGTTCTAAATGTGCTGACCTTATCTTGCGGTGACAGTAGCTGTTAACAGTCTGCTATCTAAGAGCCATTTTTTTTTCTTTTTCTTTTTCTTAGGTTAAATGCATGATTCTTTCCTTTTCTTTTCTCGTTTTCAAAAATAATGTGCTGGTGTTAGTGTTCTATGAAAGTGACCAGTGATTTATTGAATAGCTTTCATATTTGATCTGTTTCAATCAATTGTAGTTATTATTCTTGTTGATGCTGGAATTGTCCCATTTTCGGCCATTGGGAGCTTCTTCAAGTTGGTTCTTGATTCATTTTGACACACACCAGGGGAGCCATTTTGAAAAGAAAATGGAAGCGCAATTATTTTTGGCTTTCATGGTAAAGATAGTGATTTAACAAGAGGTTTTTTTTTTGAAAGAAACTTACTCAATGAATAGAACATTTGAAAAATGGATGCTTAGAGATATTTGCATTATTCTGCATTTATTGCCCCAAATAATGTAAGAAACTCACCTGTAAAAGCTTTCATATCTTCACAGTGAAGAAAGTTGAAAAGATAAATTTCTAATTTAGTTTTAAAATCTTCTAAAAAAACAGTTTTTGGTGGACTTTGATCCATTTGTCAAAAATCTTCCAATGAGTATTTTAAAAATTGAGATATAATTCAGATATTATAAAATCCCCCCTTTTGAAGCGTACAATTCAGTGGTTTTTAGTCTAGTTGTGAAGTTGTAAAACCACCAACACTATCTAATACCAGAACATATTTAACTTCCCTACCAACAAGTATTGAAGTATAATCAACTGACAATAGGAAAGATGAAAATTTAGTGGAGAAATTTTAGCAAAAACCTTTGAATTATCTGTGGATAAGACTGAATATTGAGTATTGTAATTTAGAAATTGCAGTCAATAATGTATTTTTCCTTTTGGATCTACAGATCTTTGTGAGGTACCTCTTCAGTAATGACAGATGTTAAATCCAGACATCCAAGTGAACTGAACTTAGAGTCTGACTTTTGGCTCACTGTGCTAAATTAAGATTTCAAGAAAGAGAGAACGACATTTAATTACACTGTACTCACTAAAAATATTATTGATAATTTGTTTTTTTTGAGAAAGCAAAAGATTTTTTTGTGTATTAATGAATAAGGTAACATTATTTTAGAACAGTTTTCTTTGTCTATCATGTTAAAATTTTGTTTTGGGGTATGTTTTATAATGTGCATACTATAATAATATATTAGAAAAAGCATAAGCATTCTAAATTAAGAAATATACCTTTTATGAGGTAGGAGTTTATGCTCAAAATATTTTTTTGATGGCATTTACTATGAAAGATTTTATAGCCCATCAATTTTAGATTATCTGTGTTCACATATAATTCCCTGGTGTTATGTTCAAAATAGTCTGGATCAAGTTTATGAGAGGGTCTGAAGCATATTTAGTGTCCAGGGAAGTTACCTTGGGGAGCTCAGGGCATTTTTAGCTGAAGGAATCTGTTTATAAACAGTAATGGCCACGCAGATTCAGATGCATCTAAACTTTATCAGACACACACTGCATGCCAGGCATAGTGCAGAGCACTCCGCTCAACTTAACGTCATGCTCACAACAAAGCGTGCCATGGGGAATGCTAACTCACGGAGCAGACGAGGAGACTCTGCCAGGGCTGCACAGAGAGTACCGTTGATTCATACCCAGAATTTCTGACTCCAAGTCCAGGATTGCTCCTGCCCCTCTACCTACAGGCAATATTCAGGGTGCAGCATTGGGGCCCATAGCCTATCTCTGGTACTTACAAACCAGTGACCTTAATGTGAGTTACTTAACTCAGTGCCTCAGTTTCCTCATCTGTAAAATGGAGGTAAAAGTAATAGTACTGTCTTACAGAATTATTGAGAAGACTAAATGATGCTTAAAGGGCTTGTGATGGTGCCTGACACCTAGTAAGCACTCAATAAATATTCACCACTATCATCATCATCTCTCTTGTCCCCCCAAATGCTGCTGTCCACTTACACTGCAGTCCTTTTGAGAGCAAGAGATGGTATCTGATTTTCTTCTCCTCCTTTCTCATCTCCTCTTCTGCTGTCCTTTCTTTTCCTCCTTTCCTTCCTTATCTTTACCCCCAAGCACAGTGCCTTGCTCAGAGATGACGCTCAGGTATTTCTTAATAATGAGTTCAGTTCACCTGAACTTTTCAATCAATAGGCATTTATTGACCACCTCTATGGCTAAGGTGTTGAAGTCCTTCATCTCTATGTTGCCTAACTTATTCCTCACCACAGCCATAAATTGTAAGAACTATCACACCCGTTCTATCACCAAGGAAACCGAGGTTTAGCAAGGTAAGTGACAGAGGTCACATAGCTAGCTAGGGGTGGAAACAGAGAGTTCAGTGTTGGCACCCTGACTTAGAGTCTGTTCCTTTTCAACTACCCCTGCGATGATGTCCAGGTGTGGAGGTGAATGTATCCTCTGACACAGTCACCTTAAAAGTTTGTCTTTCCTCAGGATAATGAAGGCTCAATTTAGGACCTATTTTTTGAAGTGGGCACGTAACTAATTGAGGAAACTGAGCAAATGGGACCCTTGTTACTTCCTGAAGAAATATTTAAATTAGTTTATTTGGCACTATTCAAAGATCACATTCTGTTTAGTAAGCATTGCATTATCATTAAGAAGCAACTAGTGGACAATTCATTTTAAGGGATTACACACATAACTAATTTTATGATTTTTAATTTTGGTTAAACTGAAATGTACAGAATTGCATAAATCATTACTAGAGTTATCCTAATAAGCAAAGCCTTCAATTTTGCCCCTATTGGCCAGAAGTGAAGTGGAGACCCACCTGCCTCTTCATCTGGACTTGTCCAGTCTATTCCCATGGCTTCTGCCCTTCCTCCCATGACACGATCAATTGTCATCTCAGAGGGGGGCCAGAGACCTCCCCAGTCACCTCTTTTGGCTTTTTTTTCCCAAACACAGGAATATTTTCTAGAGACTGAATGTCTTTTCCATTGGATGTCTTTTGATAGAGCCTTGCTCTTGGATAAAGTGAGCAAATCAACTAATATTAGGAAAAAGTCAGAACTTAGGGGAAATTTCTAGTGGCTTCTGGATTTAGAAGAAAAGTTTCATAAAGATCATACACAGCTCTAGAGACTCCCAAGTTTGGGGTTCTTGTTACTGACGGGGACCAGTCCTGCAGATGCTCTCTTGTCTGACATCACCAGGAGGGATCTACTGTCCTGATTATCTCTGGAATGTGGGAGGGCCAACTGCTCTACTTTCCAGCACCTTCTACCTCCATTGGTTCCTTCGATATTCCTGCAAATGTGAGTGATTCTTCCATCTTATAACAACCATCCGCCTCAACCAGTTGCCCTGAGAGCTGCCATTCTATTTTTTATTTCCTTCCACCCCCAGACCTTCCCAGGAGTTGGTCTTTAGTTGTTGCCTGATAGAGTCATTGGCATCCTCTCTCACACTCCCTGACTGCTGCCTTCTACCTTCTCAGAAGGCGAGAACTATTGGCTTGTCCCAACAGCAGGTTGGCCCAGGGCCTCACCGTACTTAACTGCTTCTCTGGCTTCAGAGCAGAGCTACCCTCTGCCCTAAGTAGCAAAAATAACCTATGTTGTCAATCGCATCTTGCAATTTGAAGATGACAGGCATCATGGTAACTTACTACACCTGCCCACCTTCCCATCCCCTTCTCCACAAATGAGGAGAGAAAGGTCAGAACATGACCCCCATGCCCACTCTCTGGGGAAGGGCAAGGAGCACTGTGCTCTCCATCCAGCCCTCCTGCTTGTTGAATTTCCCCGTGTGATTCATCATGAGAGTCACAGGTGAGAGGAGCCTGGAGTGTCTCACAGGCATGCTCACCCTTTCCTTTGTCTCTGCTCTCCCTGTCTGTTCAGATTAGCAGCCCGTGAGGCATGTCTCCCTCCGTGCTCTGTGTAGTGCCCACCAATTGCGGTTGCTCACGGAACGTGGATGATTGATGATGGTGTTAATCTGAGTAATGACAGGCATTTGGGCACAATCTCAAGGAAGATTCTCAGTCCTGGGTTATGGATGCATGTGTCTACAGAGGAGGAAGAAATCCAGCTAATGGGCAACTGCAGATTGTTGGGACCGGGATGGCCCAGTGTAAAATGCTCCTCCCTTTAAATAAAAACAAAAAGCAAATCAATGAAGCAAGCACACACACAAGCTGCAGTATCAAGCCTTTTTAAGAGAGGCATTGATCGTGTGTCAGCTGCTGGCGATTGTGAGTCACCGGGAGTGAGGCAGTTTTGTGGGAGGAAGCTAAAACGATGACTGCAGATATGTGTCCCTTAACGTCAGGAACGCCTTCTGAGAAATGCGTCATTAGGCAACTTCGTCGTTTTGCTAACACCAGAGTGCGCTTACACAAACCTAAATGGTAGAGCTTGCTACACACCCAGGCTGCATGATATAGCCTATTGCTCCTACGTGAGTAATGTGTTGTGCTGAGATGTTACAACAGCTACAACATCACTAGGCAATAGGAATTTTTCAGCTCAGTTATAACCTCATGGGATGACTGTCATATGTGGTCTGTCGTTGACTAAAACGTCATTATGCACTGCATGACTGTATTTATTGAGAACTTAAGTGTCAGCTTTTTACCCGTGTTATCTCAAGTTAAATATAATTACTCCATTTTGAAGATGAGGAAATTGAGCTTCTGAGAGGTGAGGTGTTTTGTTCAAGTGTTATGGATTGTGTCTCCTTAAAATATGTATGTTGAAGCCCTAACTGCCCATGTGAAAGTGTTTGGAGATGGGACCTTTGGGAGGTCACAAGGCTTACAGTAGGTCATGAGGGTGGGACTACTGTCCTCATAAGAAGTGGAAAAGAGACCAGAACCTTCTCCCCCATGTAAGATACAGAGAGAAGGCACCGTGTACAAGTTAGGAAGTGGGTCTTGGGATGCTGGCACCTTGATCTGGGATTTCCCAGACTCCAGAACTGTGAGAAAGAAATGTCTGTTCTTTAAGCCACCTGGTCTGTGGTATTTCGTTATAACAACCCCAGCAGACTAAGACATAAAGAAAGTGGCTTGACTTCCAGATTTGCACACGGTTCTGCTGATGCCATTGTTTGTGACCTTGCTATCAGCAGCCTCATTTATTTTTATCGATGGGTTCATTTATATTTATCTTTTGGGTTCAGTAAAAGAAGTTCTTTTCACACCAATGTGGCAGGACAGTTCATGAATCCATCTGTTTTTCTTCCCTCAGTGCCCCCCTTGCAGGACAGGGGGGGTCTTGGACCACACTGTTGTGCTGTGAGAGCCAACAGCATCAGCCACAGGTGCTGTGGTGCCTAACATATTCCCCTGGGAGACCCAGAAGGACCTGGGCTGCCCCTTCACCTGGAGCCAGCCCTCTGGGGAAAAAAGGCAGAGGGCTATGGCAGAAGTCGGGGGGAGGGTGGGGGAGGGGGAAGTGCACAAAGACAGGGGCCTCCGCTATGCCCATCAGAGAAGGTCTCTGTAGGATGGGTTTGTGGCACAATGGGAAAAGAAATTATTTGTACTGTCTGGACCCTGGGAGTTTTTAAGGTCATCCAATGGCGAGGTTTGCTTTCTAGGAATCAGTCGTACCACAGCCACCCCTGATATCATGGATTTCCCTTTGGGATCATGCTAGCAAACCACAGAGGGACTTAAATGGGGTGGGGTGTATCTTTCTTCAGATATAGCCTTCAGGACAGAGCTGGAGTTAAGTTTTCACCACACTGGAGGGAACTAGTCATCAGACAGCCAAAAGTGTGGAGAAGGCGGAGGGGACTAAGAGCAGGCAAAATAACATAGCAGAAATAAAACTAAATATGAATAATATCATGTATATAATAGTGATAAAAATCTACCAGATGTACTAGCAGATTTCTTTGTCCATATGGAGCTTCCAAGGCAGATCTGGTGCTCCTTGGCACTAGAGGCCCCTCCTGGGGGAGGAAGGGGCTCACTGAACCTGCTGGAGATGGTCCAGGGTGATGGGTTTAGGGATCCCAAGGGTGGAGCTATAGCCCAAGAGGGTAGGATTTGCGCACATCCCGGTGACTCTGATTTAAGTGATATATAAAGCAGCATGGTGCCGGTGCTTGCTAGGCATTTAGTTAATGTCAGCTTCTGTTATGGGTTGAATTGTGTCCCCCCAAAAGATACACTGAAATCCTCCGTGGAAATAGGGTCATTATGGATGTAATCAGCTAAGATGAGGTCAGACTGGAGGATAGTGGGCCCTTGATCCAGTGTGACTGGTGTCCTTCTAAGAAGAGGAGAACAGATGCGGGAGGGGAGATACCATTTGATAACAGAGGCAGATACTGAAGTGCTGCAGCACGAGTCATGGAACACCCCCACCAGATTCTGACCCCCAGCAGAAGCCAGGAGACAGGCAAGGAAGGGTTCTCCCTACGGGTGTCATGGCTCCTGTAATAACTTGATTTTGGATTTCTGGCCTATAGAATTGCAAGACAATACATTTCTGTTGTTTCAAGCCATCTGGTTAATGGTCCTTGTTAGGAAAGACCTAGGAAATAAATAACAGCTACTTCCCTGTCTGTTGAGTCTTCCTGGCTCGGCCCCAGTGCCCAGCAAGCCCACTCTCCACACAGCCCCTTGCAGGCCTCCACTCCTCAGTGACATCCACCCAGTGGATGTGCAGGTGCTTCTACGAGGCACATGTATAAGAGAAAACAGTATTCTGTTTACAGACAGTGTGGGAGTTAACCACTTAAAGAAACCCTTGGGGACATTCCTTTGTAAAATGAAGAATTCTTTGATAATGGAATTAATCACCTTTGTGGTTTTCCATAGTTATATCTTTAAATATTTGTATAGTCGGCTTTCCATATCCACAGGTTCCACATCTCCTGATTCAAACAATTTGGATCAACAATATTATTCAGGAAAAAAAAATAATACAGCAATAAGAATAATACAAATAAAAAAACCCCAATACATCCCTAGGTTACTTATAAAAGTCATGCTATTAACATAGCATTTACACCATAGGTATTATAAATAATCTAGAGGTGATATAAAGTATATGGGAGAATGTGCATAGGTTAAGTGCAAATACTACGCTACTTTATATAAATGATTCAAGCATCTGTGAATTTTGATGTCTGTGGTGCTGGGGTGTGTCCTGGAACAAATACCCCACGGATACTGAGGGACTACTAAATACTGAATTTTCTTAAAGCAAAGCTTGCTTGTAACTTGGGTGTGGGAGACTCAAGTGGGTAGTTATGGTGTCTCTGGATCTGCTGGCCCTGCTCTACCACTTTCTTCACACAACATATGGCATAATAATGTGGAATTGGGGCTCTCTGGCTACATAAAGAGGGTTAAGATACATAGGAAGGCTCCCACTAACATCCTCTAGAGGTGAACAATTTGACAGAATTGAGGACAGAGGGGCTGGGCATTGTGGTCTTGATGCAATTTCTACATGAGATATAATCAAAATAAATATTTGGCCTTTGTCCCTGATTCCTGGTGAAGATCTCCTAAAACCCTTAGAATTTCCTGGGTGATAACAGTGTCTTTTGTTATTTATAATGAGCCCCTTTGGAACATACCTGAGTTTATGCAAATGAGATCCCTCTTAGAGGATGGGGACTGGATATGGGCCGGAGGAATCAGTCATGTGATTAGAGAGTTGGGACTTTCAGCAACCCCACCCCTACTTCTGGGAAGGGGAGAGGCTGGAGATGGAGTTCAGTCACCAATGTCCAGTGATTTAATTAATCATGCTTATGTAATGGAATCTCCACAAACCTCCTAAACAATGGGGTTCAATGAGGCTCCTGTTCGATGAGCACACTGAGATGCTGAGAGGGTGGTGTGTCCAGAGAGGGCCTGGGAGTTCCACGCCCCCCACCCCCACCTCTAATACCTTGCCCGGTGCATCTCTTCCATTTGGCTGTAACTGAGTTGTATCATTTATAATAAAATTGCAATCGTAAGTATTTTCCTCATTTTTGTGAGCTATTGTAGCAAATTATTGGACTTGAGGAGGGGATGGTGAGAACTCCCAATTTATAGCAGTTCAGTCAGAAGTACAGATGGCCCAGACTTGTGTTTGGCTTCTGAAGTGAAGGTAGTCTTATGGGGCTGAACCCCTAACTTTTGAGATCTGATGATAACTCAGGTAGATGGTGTCAGAATGGAATTGAATTGTAGGACACCCAGTTGGTGTAGAAAATTGAACTGGGTGATGTCAGAAAACATCTGAGACTACATTTCCTCCCTGGGTCTGGGAAGAGTTGTTTGTGCTTCTTCCTTTTTGAGTTTCACACTCCAAGTAGAAGATGGTACTTCTGCAGAGACGATGGGGGTCTCAACCTAGCCTGGCAGTGAGGATGTGAATAGCAGCCAGGATGACCTAACAGGGACTTCTGCTTGGGCTATTATGTGTCACACTGGCCCTGCCCAGCCATGTGGTCACAGCCAGTGCAAGCTCTTCCTGCCTGTCAGATGCCTCATTCCCACCTGTGATGCTCAGACTGAGACCATGAACCTTGAAAAACACCATATTGTTTTGTGATGTCACCTCTGGAATGTTCTGAGTGTTTTGGGGACCAACTTCTGCATAGGACCTATACTTGGCACCTCACATTGGTATGGCTTTTTAATTGAGATAGAAATAATAATCTTAGACAAGGAAGTAGGGATAGCTATCTCTGCTTCGAAGACTTTCAAAAGGCTTTTACATCAGCTATAATATCTGTCTTAATTTCTGTTCAGAGACTGATAAAGCATCTTATCAGATATCATTTACACACTCTCGCAGACTCAGATTTTTATAATGTACATGACTGACAAGAGGAGAATAAATGAGTAGAAAGTCTTATGTTTTCCAGGTGAGCAATTGACGCCCAGATGTTTGGAAAGCAGAAATCTTATTTTCTTTTTTCCGCAGCACTCGAGGCCAAATTTTACAAGAAAAAGAGATACCAGATCCGAAAGCCTAGAAATTCCAATCAATGTGGTTCTACCTCAGGTAGGGATAATCACAGAAGAATGTAACCTATCAGTTTTAGCCACAACAACCCTCCCCTTTCAAAACTTTAGCAAGATGTAGAATAATCACAGGAATTAGGGCCTTTGATTCTGGTCATAGGTTGATTGCCAAACAGCTGTGTGCCTGGGAGAGGCCACGTAGCCTCTCTGGGCCTTGGGTTCCTCTTCTCTTGACTGAGGGAGCTGGGTTAGACGATCTGGTAAGACCTTACATTCTTAACACTTGAAGTTTCTATTCTGTGATACTCTGAAATAACCCAGCTTTCTCAAAACCCAACCTTTTGGTGCTTGCTTTTATGCAACCACTCTGGAGTTCTGGGGGAGAATTAGAACTGAGACGTGGAAACACGTAAGAATGAATCCGTGAGAAGAAAACCTAGTAAGTGAACCCAGGGGTACAGAGTCATTTGGAGTCATCAAGAGAGTTATCCCTGTTAATGTACCAAACATAGTGTATGGGGGATGGGCATGGTTTTTTTGAGGCCAGTGAGTGGGTGAAGTCCTGACAGGTTTGAGATTCTCAGGTCCTCTCCTGCAAGCAGCTGTTTCCTTGGTGGTGTTCTCTTGATTGGATTGTTTCTGCTGCTATGTCACAAAGGGCTGGCCTTGCTCTCTCCAGAGTCACCTAAGGCCCCGTTGGAAGACCACAGCCATGCAACCAGAGGGGGCGAAATGCAGTATGGATGAATCCAATGCAGAGGTAATTATCTGAAAGCTCTGTCCAGGGATGTGCAGGAGGAGGACCCATCACCAGTGGGCATCCTAAATATAGAATTGTAACAACCTAGGCAAGTGTATTCAGCAGGAGGCTAAAATACAGGACAAGAAAACATTCTGGATGCTTGTTTTCACATTATCCATATAACTTTATAATGAACAACCACTTTTCTATCTGTTTCAGCTTATGAAGCTTAGCCAGAATCTAAGGTTCTGGCTGTAGGAACCTCTTTAGGTCTGATTCTTTTCACTTGAAACACACATGGAGTTCCGCTGGCCACTGTTCCCCACAAGGGTGGGAGTTGCTCCTCAGGTTCCTCCACAGCACGCCTAAACCAGTCTTTGCATTGCTAAGGGACAGGCAGAGGATGCCGACCTGGGGGTGAGAATAGGCTTTGAACAGTAGTGGTCATGTGATCGATTGGAAAGATTCTTCCATCCACACTAGCACAACTTTCCCTCCCTAGCTTCCAGAAATAGCCCAGCAGTCAAGGAGAGAAAAGGTGGTTTTACAAGGCTCAAGCTTGTTCTGAGGCTGCCCACTTCCTGTGCTGCAGGATCTGGTGCAGCTGCTGAGGTCTTGGAGGGCAGGGTGGGTGTGGAATGAGAGGATATCTGCTGTCTGGGCATGTGTGCTCCACATGGGCAGATGTGGCCTTGTGGGTACACCTGCCACAGGATACAAACCATAAGACAGGGCAGGATGCTCTAGACTGGAGCTCCGGGGGAGGGGTGTGGGCGTCTCTAACTAGATGACCTGAACCACACCACCACCAGGGCTGTGAGAGGGACTGATGGGCTGGCTATACCTCCCCAAATCAGATGGTTCATGGCTTGTGGGATAGGATTGATCTGGGAAACAAGCGGAGGAAAAAACATTGACTGAGTGCTGATCGGATCATGTGTCAAGCACAGGGACATGTAATTGTGAAGTAGAGATTTTCACATGGGATCTGGGAACCCCAGGAACTCCACTAGTAATGGCAGAGTAGGAATTAGGGGCATGAGGTCAGTGCCCACACTCACTGCTATGTCACAAGCTGGACATATGCCACCTGGGTTGGCCAGGTTTTATCTCACTTAGCTCTGTGATTCTTCTCTTGCTTTTAGGAAATAGCGCCTCTTCTTCCCCTGTATTAACTCTCATCCCTGGGCTCCCTGCGTGTGTCTGCCACATGCTGCTTTATTCTGGGACTGAGGCCATTCCTTTTAGGAGGGAATTGCAGCAGCAGTTTTGTGTCTCCAGAAAGTGCTCCCAGCTCCCAGTCCTGCTGGGCATTCAGGCTACTCAATTACATTGCAAATGCCTAGGATCCACTACTTGTTATCACCTTTAGGTCTTTTTGGGTTTTATTGATTTCCCATTTTTCTTTCTCACATTAAATATTTGTTTTCCGATCTATTTCCCTCCAGTGCATTAACTTTCAAGTCATCAACATTATTTCCTGCCCAAGCTAGCTCCTTTTGTACAGAATGATTCCGTTCTCACAGGCATTCACATTTCCTGGCTCTGTGAATTTCATTAAGGCATTGTTTACTCTAGATCATTACTGAAGGATCTATACCAGATCTGGACGAGCTCCTGTAGAACTTCATCTCTCCCTGTTGCCTTTTCTCCTTCCCCTTTGGGCTCGTTCTTCAGAAGTGATGGAAAGCACCCACATCTCTACCAATCTGAATAAACTGTGCTAAAGAATATTTTAGGCGATTATGTGTTAAACAATTAGCTAAAACTACCACACATGACATCTTTTTAAATCCTCTTTGCTGTTAACATTGTAAAAATCAATCACGTTTACCTTGTAAATTACCTTTTACCTGTTAGTGTTTATTAAAACAAACATCAACTTCATCATGGTACTACAGAACTGAGCTAATTCAAAAAAGTGATAATGAGACTCACCATTGTCATCTCACCTGAAAATTAGGAGCATATTTGGCTTTTCCTGCCAGGATCCGGGGGCCTCTCAGCTTCACATCCCTTAAAAGTATCTGGGATCGTGGAATGTTCTCTGATGGTCATCTCAGTAATGTCATCAAAGTAGGTGTTTAAAAAACTTGGTCAGTGGGCTTGGACTGTAGCAGGAGTGTCTGGACATCTCTTCTGGGCTGTGGGAGCCACACTTTTCCAGGTGTGGGGAGAAGAACTTCAGTGCATGTCAGCTAAGTCTTGCTCGTTACTGTCCAGTCCTGTCCCCAAACTCTTCAGTTGGGAGGTCGCCAGCTCCAGTAACTCCATCCCAGAAGGTCCTACCCAGACAGTCCTGCTCCGTAGAAATCCTGCAGCACCAGTAAGAGACTTTGGTCCTGTCACCTCTCCTTCAGCCTTTGGCCTTTGGTCTTTGCCTCCCTTCTTTCAAGTGGCTGCTCTCCCTCCATGCTCTCCACTTGGTGGTGAGCTGACAAAGGCATGTGATCGTTGGTGATTTCAAGCATTTTCCTTCCAGGATTGCTCACATCTAGAAAGGAGATGCCAGAGAGTGGGCCAGGCCTAATGCTAAGGAGGGACTCCAACTCATAGGTGGGATCTCAGGCATCTGTAAAGGTGATGTCTGTGCCTGGGATCCCTCCTGATGTACCCAGCACTAATGTGTCATTCGGTCACAGTGAGAGCACATTGCTCCTAAGGACAGAGTCTCGTGGTCACCTTTATAACACCACTCAAAGAGAAGGCATGAAGAGCCCTAACTCCATATCCCAGTCTTCCATGAAGAAGACAACCTTTCTCTTTCTCACCTACTGGGTCTTCATCCTTGTGTGAGGACATTTCCCAGAAACCAGGAAGGAGACTATCCTTTCCTTCATGGGAAACTTGGGCCGTGCTGCCATAGGCTCTACCTCCCAGACTTGGGAGAAACTTTTCAGGGTGTGCCAGGGGCTTTTTATTGGCACAGACCTCTTGTCAGGGCCCAAGGACGTCAGGGAAGATTAGCTCAGCCCATGAAACCAACCTAGTGATACCACTGGCCAAGGAGATTACTAAGAAGAAACTGGTGTGGAATGTACACTGAAGAGGCCCAAGATCTTGTACCTGAGTGTGTTTGCTTAGCTCAGGTGCTCTGATGCTTTTTGGAAAGCCCTTTTGTAAAGTAATATATTCAGCATTTGCTATAGTGCTTTAGGTCAGGAATGTTTTAACCTTACCAGGAGAACTGTTCGTTTGGACTTTTCGACAGCTTGCCTACAACTTTCTTGTCCTCTTACAACCCCAGGAAGTAGGGAAGTAGCTATACTTGGGCTCATTTTGTAGGTGACATTCAGAGAAGTGAAATAAATTTCTTAAGAGTACTCAAAGATGGAACTTCTGAGCCCAAAGCTACTGGGAATTTGGGGTCTCTACCCTCTTTGGGGTTCAAGGTGATGAGACAAACATCTAGCTTGCTTGTGTGCAGGGGCACCTTCCTCTAAGGGGAATACAGAGATGGACCTAGGGCTTTGCGGAATTCACGTGGAGAAAACCCCACTGTCACAGATTTTGTACCATGCAGTAGCAACTCTGCCCTGGGACGATATTAAAGTTTTTAAACATGAATTGAAATGAGGATATAGCTTTAACAAATATGCTAAATATATAAGTATTAAGACAAAAGAAATTACCACTTTTGTAGGCCAAAAATGGTAGAGTATTGTTTCATGTAGTTCAACCTAATATTTCCTCTTAGCCTTGCAGTACATTCTGATTGATTCATTCATTGCCAGGGACTCATTAAGCTCCCACTGTATATGAAGTTTGCTGTTCTAATTCTCAGAATTAGAGATATTGAAAATAATAATAATCATAATAATAAGGGATAGGTCACTATTCTTAGAAAATTGTAGCTTATTCATATGGGAAGAGGAGGGGACAGGATGTAAGAGAACCATTGCAATGTAATGATATCAAAACAAGCAAAATAAAATACCTGGGCAATGTGAAGAGCTAGAATAAGCATGGGGTGTAGAGTCAGATATCCTGGTTTTATTTTTTTTTTTCCTTTTTGTCTTTTTTCGTGACCGGCAACTGATTGCAACCCTCAGTGTCACGCCCGTAGGGTCGCGCCCGTACCGGACCGGGACCGGCAACGGGATCGCAACCCTCGGTGTTGCGCCCGCACCTCGCTCAGCCAGTGAGTGGGAACCGGTCTGTATGTGGGATCCGAACCCTCGGCGGGAGCGCTGCCGCACTTCCCAAGCGGTGCACTGTAGCAGTGCGCCACCGGGCCGGCCCAGATATCCTGGTTTTAAACCCTGGCTTTGTTCACTTGCCAGTTATGTGATCTTAGGTAGAAAGAACCATGGATAAGATATTACATATGAATATGGAAATCAATTAGCATGTCATCTGACATATAATAGTCATTCAATAAGTGTTATTTCATATTTCTTGTTCTATACAGTCTTCCTCTAAGGAAATGCTGAGCAACTTCTCTTCTGAATGCAGTAGCCCTTCTTGTATGCTCTTTATGAACAAGGAATTCGTCACATATTCTCATTTTATTTTTGAACTCTACAACCCCCCCCTGAAAAAGTAGAGCTGATGTTGGAGAGGTCACTGTAGATGGTTGCACAGGTTGTGTACTGGAACAGCAGTTGTGAATGGCACCCCCTAGAGTTGGGCATTGTACTACCAGCGAAAACATATGGGGTGGCCCTGAATCACACTAGCATTCACATTTTCTAGATATGGAAACTGAGGCACAGAAATTAAGTGGCTTTGTAAAGGTCATGCACTCATATGGTGCAGAGCCAGGACTCTTCAGGGGTTGTCACGTCCAGTCCCGTTGCCCACACCTTGCTGCCTGTCTTAACGCTTGCTGCATTTGCCCTCTCTCATTTGCACCAGGAAATGACTGGTGCTATTCACTGATTTTTCAAATTGACTGAAAGTTCCCTGAGGGCAGGGTCTGTGAGCTTGGGACACAGTAAATGCCAAATTAATGTTAGTTGATTCACTGACATAAATTAGAGGAAGAATTGGTGCGATAACATTCAGAATGGGAGTATAATTAGAGTGGGAAATTTTCACAAGACCAAGAAAGAGTTTTCCTTTGAGGACTAAATCCAACTAGCTCTGATTGGAATCGGGAAATACTACAGGAAAGAAAGAATTTGTTTTGGCTCAGTGTTTTCCCAAGGTTCAATTATGATTCTTATCATATCTGAAAATGCCAGTATATTTAATATTTTTTCTTAAGTCTTCTCATTTTCAGAAATAGAAATGGTGCTGCTTTACTTCAGTCTCACCTTAATACTCTCCATAGGATTATGGGTTTGGTAAAATAGGTATATTTTTCTAATAGCTATTCAAATAAATATATGACGATTAAAAATTTTTTAAAAGTTTATGTGTTCTAAGAAACTATGCCATGAGGCAACGCTGGACTTGACCACCTTCTTGGTCCTGTAAGGGATAGGAGGAAAGGTAGGAGGACTCAGTCATAGGGGGAGGATTTGGTTTCCTGTAAAGGAAGTAAAGGGGTCCTAATATTCTACTAGCATTTCCTGGATTAGGTGCTGTGGGCATGAGACAGAGAAGGCACAAGGTCTGTTTGGGATGAGTTGGCCATTTAAGGGAGGAGACAAGATGCCACCCAGGTTGGTCAAAGAGGGCTTCTGGTGTCATAATTGTGCCAGACTACAAATGCAGATCCATTGGACCAAAGAAAGCTGGACCAAGAGGGCACTTAAAGATAATGCCTCTGACCTAGGGGGAGAGTGAGAGGATGTGACTAAGGTCATCTGATGTTGTGTATAAGTACAAGGGTCAAAATACCCAGGTTGTCTATAGCTAGGGATCTGCCACATGTTGTTTTTATTTAGTGAATTTCTGTTGAGGGGAGGGAGAAAATTTAAGATGTGGATGCGGAACAGAGCAGCTGAACAGCATGATTTAAAGGTCATCGTGGATATAAATATGAACAGGTAAGAAGCACTAGTGATTTGTATGCTCAGTTGGGTCAAGAAGAGTATCCCTTGGAGTGAAACCAAACAATTGTAAAAAAGGAATCACAAGACAATTGGGGAAATTTGAATACTGACCCAGTATTGCTGATATTAAGGGTTCATTGTTAAATTTTATAGGGGTGATAATGATATTGTGATTTGTTAAAAAGATACACATTGATGTATTTATGGATAAAATGACACAAAGTCATTTTGCTTTCAAATAACCCAGTGTAGGGAAGTGGTTATGAAATTGGGCAGAGGTCTGGATGAAAAAAGTGTGGCCTTGGTTTGATAACTGGTGAAGCTGGGTGATGGGAACATGGAAATTTATTAGACTATTCTCTTCCTTTCATATATGTTTGAAAATTTCCATTATAAAAAGTTAAGGAAAAGGTATCTTGATCCCCAAATTACTGCAAGTCCTTTGGTAAATCCATTGCGATTTCCCATGTGTGTGCTTCACACATACAAGTTCAGAGACTCAGAAGTGGTTTGGGGTCTTAGTGAGAGAACTAGTGCTGGTTATTTAACTTCTCTGAGTTTGTTTCTCCAACTGTGAAATGGGCATAATAATATTTTATATGCCAGTCTTGTGAGGATTAAATGAATTCAGTAGGTAGAATGCTCAGCTTGGGGCTCAGCATGGAATTGGGGCTCAATGTTTGTTTCCTTCTTCCCATTTCTTGCCAGGATTGGGATACACATTGTTGACTAAAACCACATTTTTTTCCATGGTAGTATCTTCTAGAGCCAGAACCTGCTGACATGGAGCCCTGACTTGGTTCTGGTGCAAGGATGGAGAGGCTTATTGGCCTTGGCTAATCTTCCCAGAAGTCTGGGATCCCAGGACTTTAAACTTACAAGGGAAACAATCTGGGCTATCCACTGCATGGTTCATTCTGATCACAGACATAGCCACAGGAGCCAATGTGCTTTCCGAATTGAGAAATATGAAAACCATGGAGGCTGAATTTATTGAAAGTAAATAAGGTTGCGACTGCAGAATGTCCTCGTACCCTTGCTATCTGGAAGACTGAGCATATCCTTACAAAGTTAATGATATGTGCTTATTGCAAAGTTAATGGCATAGAACTGTGCCTTCTATTTATCTAGCTCTCCGAGTCTTGAAGAATTCTAACCAACTTTATACACTGGGCAAATTGTATATCTCTCTGCACACACATGTATATAATGCAGATAACCTGACTTGTTTTCTCCATATGTAAAATTGTGGAAATAACCTAAGAAGTGAGGAATTGATATCTGGAGAGCATTGTGATGTACTCGGATGAAATGCTTTCAGTGTATTTAGAAGTAGCTATCATGATCTTATCTTTGTTGAAATTCATTGCTGCAATCATCGCCTTTTCTCCAGCGTGCATTCCACCTGTTCGCTTCCTTTTGAATACATCTCAAAATCTTGCATTAGTAAAATCTACTTTTCTTGATAACAATACCTTACATTTCTGTGGTATGTGGTAATTTTAAAAACACGTTTACATTTGTTATCTCATTCAATCCTCACAACAGGGTTGTAAACTAAGCAGGGCATGTTTTATTTTTGTTTGACAGGTAGATTTCATTGACTTTTAATGTTGGAGGGTGCCTTGAAGATCATGGGGTCTGACTCCCTCTTCTTGACAAGTGAAAAATCTGGGTCTCAGAAAGAGTGACAGAGCTTTTCAGTTTCAAACTGCCCATCAGTGACAGAACCAGGAGGAGAATGCTGGTGACCCCCAATCTTGACCCCTTGGTCGTTAACCCCAGTGTAATCCTCACCTAGGCAAACTGCACATTCTACTTAGAGTTGTCCTGACCACCTTCAGCCAGAATTGCCCGAGGGAACTGGTTAGAAATGCAGATTCAGACTGGGTGTATCAGACACAGAGTGAGAGGCTCAGAGATCTGCATTTAAAATTCACTCAGGTAATTCTTCTGTACTGGGAAGTGTGAAAGCCAGTGGCTTGTTGGATTTAAATGCTGTGGATCTAATCTCCTTTTTATGCTGTGATTCTGACGTTCATGGCCACCATCATGAGATCCTCCTTATGAATTCCTCAGTGCCTTTACTGTCTTCACATCACGTGTTGAACTCTCATCTCTCAGTGATACGTCTGGGATGGTGCTCTTCGTTTCCAAAGCTATCAGCCAGATTCTGCTTTGAGCCTAGCACCGTGTTGGGGCTGGGGTGGATGTTTAAGCGGCTGCTGGCAGGACCGACTTAGAGGTGGCTAACAGTGGAGGCTGAGCCTGAATGGGGCAGGGAGAAGGCTGGGCTGACCTACCCGTAGCACCACCACTTTGGACACAGCAATTCGGGTGGCTGCTGGGGTGCTGCCCCTCTGCTCATGTCAAGTGTGGGTCACACACCTGTGGCTGAGGTAGCTTGAGAACAGTGTTTATTCCTCCTTTTGGGTGACAGAAGTGTGCCAGTGCTTTTGAACATTACCTCTTTTAATCCTAAAAATAGTTCAGTGAGGCAAGGAGGAAGGTGCAATTACCCCAATTTGAAATTGTGGAAACTAAAGCTCAAATACTGATGGATGGTGGAGCCAGGACTCAAAATATTTGGTTGACTCCAAAATGACTGCCTTAAGTCTCCACCATATACAATTGATTCTCGTTATTCGTGGATTCCACATTTGCGAATCTGCCTATTCGCTAAAATTTGTTTGTAACCCCCAAATCAATACTCACAGCACGTTTATGGCCATTCTCGGACATGCACAGAGTGGCAGGACATTTGAGTCACCTGATGCTGTGGCCAGCTGAGGAGACTTTTCATCTCAGTTCTCATACTGGAAACCTTTTTGCAGTCTAAGTGCTATGGTTTATTTTTTTGCATTCTTTTGCTATTTGTGAGTGATTTTGCCGTTTTTAAGTGGCTTTCAAGCCATTCCCAGCCAGGTACTCTCTAGTGTTTCTAGTCACAAGAAGGCTGTGACATGCTTTATGGAGAAAACAGGTGTGTTAGATAAGCTTTGTTCAGGCACAAGTGACAGTGCTGTTGGTGATGACTTCAGCGTTCATTAATACATATTCATTAAGGTGACTTTAAACAGAAACACACATAAAAACAAAGTTAGGTACTCATCAGTTAACTCAATTGTTGTCACCAGAGGCTCACAGGAACCTAGCCCTGAAATTCCCTTAGGAGCAAGAGTTCAGCATTCACTAGTCAGATTTCCAGGTGACTTTATAGAACAGAACTGTCTGGAATGACAAGGTCAGACTGTGTTTCCTTGTGAGGACCCGAAGAGGCTAAGGAGGCCACAGTGGCCAGGCCAGACTGCCAGACTGGGTTTGCTGAGGTCTTCCTGGCCTCTGGGCTGTCAGCAGCCAGCCCTGCGGGGTCAGTTCCTCATTAACGCCGGCCTCCCTGTTCTCTCCCACAGAGGGGCACCGCTGAGCCCTTTCTGCGGCTCCACAGCCTCTACAGCACCCCCCGCTGCGCGCGCCAGGGCCCCCTGCCCGGGCTGAGCCGCAGGGTCGCCAGCCAGCACTCGCACCCGCTGAACCGCTTCTCCTCCGGGCCCTTGGACCCCATGGAGCGCCCCACCTCCCAGGCGGACCTCGAGCTGGACTACAACCCTCCCCGGGTGCAGCTCAGCGACGAGATGTTTGTGTTCCAGGACGGGCGGTGGGTGAACGAGGACTGCCGCCTGCGGTCACCTTACTTCTCTCCCTCCACCTCGTTCCACCACAAGCAGCACCACAAGAGGATGGCCAAGGAGTACCCGCTGCAGGAGGAGAACAGGTCCCTGCGGGAGGAGAACAAGGCCCTGCGCGAGGAGAACCGGGCCCTGCGCAAGGAGAACAAGATCCTGCAGGTCTTCTGGGAGGAGCACAAGGCGACGCAGGGCCGCGAGGACAGCCGGCCCTCCTCGCCGCTGCTGCACCGCGACAGCACGTCCCTGGAGGTGCTGAAGAAGGACAACGTGGCCCTGCAGGTGCAGCGCGCCCAGGAGAACCGCGCCCTGCAGCAGCTGCTGGAGCAGCGGCAGCCCTACTGGGCCCAGGTGGAGGACAAGGTGGCCCCCGCGGAGGAAAGCCAGCCGGCCCCCTCGGCCCACGAGGAGCCGCACAGTTCTGGGCTGCTGCCCGACCAGGGCTCGGGCCTCTCCTCGCCCTTCGAGGAGCCCAAAGGGCCCCCGACCCCACAGGACGACTCCAAGACGCTGCGCGCCCTGCGGGAGATGGTCGACGACCTGACGGTGGCGGCCGCGGAGGACGAGGGCCAGGCCGGCCCG
>NW_007741565.1:0-351 GCF_000696425.1 Galeopterus variegatus | reverse complement strand
CGGGGAATAAAGGCGCGAGAGGCTAGGCCAGCCAACAGCAGTGTGCCGCTCCGGCTTCTCTGCTTTCTTTCTTTCTTTTTAATAGATTTTATTTTTCAGAGCAGTTTTGGCTTACAGCCAAATTGAGCAGAGGGTATGGAGACATCCCATATGCCCCTTACCCCACAGCACCCACAGCCTCCCCCGCCAACACCCCCCTCCAGAGTGGTACATTTGTTATAATCGGTAACCTACACTGACGCACTATCATCACCCAAAGTCTACAGTCTACACTGGGATTCACTCTTGGTGTCATACACTCTGAGTTTGGACAAATGAATAATGACATGTATCCTCCACTGCAGTGTCATA
>NW_007741564.1:18539-24878 GCF_000696425.1 Galeopterus variegatus | reverse complement strand
GGGTTTGAATTCTGACATAATCACTTACTGCTGAGTGACCTTGAGCAAGTCTCTGGGCCTTACATTGCTCCCTGATGGAGTGGTGATAGCACCTCCTTTATGGAGATGTGCTGAGCATTGAATAGTGTAGTGTTTAGCACAGAGGCTGGCACTCGGTAAGGATTAGCGATTATTCATGTTTTCTTTCAGAAAGCTGATAACAGGGGCTGGTAAGGCGGGTTGTCAGGAAGTCCCAGGAAGGGTGGTTTTGATTTCCAGAAGAGAGATACTGAGGCCTCTGATGGTGAGTGGGGGACTCTCACAGCCCAGGGTGAGAGTGGGCCTGGCAGGCTCCAGGAGGCTGGGCTGGGGGCAGTCCAGTGCCCACTGTCCTTGTCAGGAGCTCCTGAGTGGGGGACTCTCACAGCCCAGGGTGAGAGTGGGCCTGGCAGGCTCCAGGAGGCTGGGCTGGGGGGCAGTCCAGTGCCCACTGTCCTTGTCAGGAGCTCCTGAGTGATTTGGTGGGGTGGGGGGACTACAGGGTAAAGACAAAGATGCCAAATGTCGCCCATGGAGCCCATCTCCTCCCAGGGAGCAGATGTAGGTTGCTGGAGCCCACAGCCCCAGGAGGAGGGCAGAGAGCATCCTGAGCCTCTGTCTATCTCTGGTGCTGGAGGAAGCACGGGGCTGGTGCTTGGGGCAGGCTGGACTTTCCTGCTGTTTCTCTGTGTGTACAAACTTGGCCCTGTCCGAGTCTCATGGCAGCTGGGCCTTTCCTTTTTCTGCCCATCCAGGTGAAGAGGTGAAAATGTCTCAAGAAGACCATGGCCTGGGGGATGACCCCCTGCAGGGGTCTCTGGCATGTGCATGGGGCACCTCCTGACCCACGCAGTAGCCCTAAATGGGTGCACCCCCAGGAAGTGGCTTTGGTTGGCTTGAAAGGGGACTGAGTCTTTCTTGGGTACAGAGATCACACCCCTGAAGCACCTTTGATCAGGGCCAACATCACCAGCAGGCACAGTAGGCACCATTCCTAGAGCCCGTGATACTTTTAGGGTCTCATGGAAATGTTTTAATTTCTTTAGAATCAGAAGGAAAAGTGAATATAATCCATCCCAGATTATATTCGTCTTCATATCAACGGCCATAAGTTAGAAATTTAATGTGGTTTCATGGAGAAAGGGGCCCATGAAAGTCATATGCAACCCAGTCTTTGTGCTTCCTTCTCCTGCAGGACAAGATCCCAAGAGACAGAGAACTTAGGTGCCAGATTCACATGAAACTGGGTTCAAACCCTGATTTTACTACTTACCAGCTTTGTGATCCTGGCTAAGATGCTTAACCTCTCTGAGCTTCAGTTTCCTCATCTGTAAAATGAAATAATAAGTGAATAGAAGGCCTTTAGCAACGGTACCTCTGAGCACATAAAAAAGACCCAACATACAAAAGCTGTTAAAAAGCTATCAAAGCTATAAAAAAATAAAGGCAATCAGCCTGCTGGTTTAAGACTACTGATTTAATAGACATTTACTAAGCACCTGCTATGGGTCAGGCTATATGCTGGGCATCCTTATCATTTGGCCCCTGCCTGTTCTGTAGTTTCCACAGACCTTGGTCCTTACCCCACCCATGCCTGTATCCCCATCACCCTACTTCCCATTCCTGGCTTACAGAGATGTTATAGTTCCCTGCCTTATTCTCATTTTTTTCCCTCCACTTCCTCACTTGCCACTGGATCCTTGGGATCCTGTTTCTGACCTGGCCAGACAGCCCCTCCTGCTCCCAGGGGAGGTTGGGGGTTCCATCCACATCCACATGCCCCAGTGGGTGGATCCCATTTGGGCACAAGACCCAGCAATTTCCCCTCCTCCAATGAGCCCCATCCAAATTCAGCCATGGAGTTGTCTACTTCAACTTTTCCCCAACAATCTGCAGAAACATGGGTCAGGCAACCTCCCATTTGAAATGTTGACAACCTCATCTTCCTAATAAAATAAAAGTCTGTTTTCTATCTTTTCCCTGCCAAAGGCATCACAAATGATTGATTGATTGATTTAAAGAAATTAAAACATGTCATATACTTTATAACCACCTGGGCTGGAGCCTGGGTACCAGCTATAAAGATTCCAGCTTCAAATGTGGAAATAAATATCTTTCAATATTAAAATTAAAATAAGATGTGAAAAGATGAATAATGAGCAAAAATTTCTTTTCTCTTAAATGGCACTAAAAACTTGTTTCTGGAGCCCCATATTTTCCATGGTTTATCCTTGGCTTAAAGTAGGAGAAAAATGCAAGAAGTAAGTATAAAAAAACAACCATTGATGCAGTCAATGAGTTGAAACTTGGCCCCTCTCTTCCCCTTGACACATGCAGCCAAATCTAAAACTCGTCCTTATTCCTCTTTGCTCTCAGGCACTCAGAACCCTCTGGAAACTGGCCCATTTATCCACTGGCTTCTTATCAACTTGGCCTTCACACCCACCTCCCCAAGGATCCCCGTATTCTTCATCCCCAAGACACATCTCCTTGGACCTCCCTGTGCTACTCCCTCTGCCTGGACCTTTCCCCCTGGTCCTCTTGAATGTAAGTCCCCTGAGGGCAGAAATCTCATATCCTTTGCTGATGAATCCCAAGCTCCTAGAACAGTACCAAGCATGTAACAGATGCTTACTAAATATTTGGAGAATGAATGGCCAGGCTAGAAAACTCTCACTTAAGCTTCAGAACCTCAATAAAGTGTTCTTTGCTTTTTGTGCCACTCCTGTCCTCCTGGCAATGTCTGGCACTGTAGTCTCTGCTTCCACACTGCTTTCTGTTGACTTCTCTTAGAGCAATTTTTACATGGCTGCAAATTCAGGGCCATCCCTGGATCTGGGTTCCAGTCCTGCTTCTGACGCTTCATTCATTCACTCACTCAGTCAACAAAGATTTACTGGGCATCTGTCTCTTATGTTCCAATCACCGAGAATTAAATGTTGAGCAAAGGCAGATTGGTGCCTGCTTTTCATGAAGTCTGCCATAGACATGCCATTAGCCTTCCAGTGCCTTGGCTTCCTCAGCTGTGACAAGGGTAGTACCCCTTTCCTTAATCTGTTGGGTAGATTAAATTAGGAGGCATGGTAAGGCCCCCAGGGCATGGTAGGTGCTCAGTAGATTCTGCCCAGTCCTCAGCTCTCTCAATGGACTCCGAGCTTCTCCTCGAGGCCAGGGGAGGGTCCCCATTTCCTTTCTCTTCCCCTGGGCACAGAGTTGGTGACAGTAAGGGTTGGCTGGTACTGAGGATGGCTGAGTTGCTCTTTGTGACTGTCTATCTGTGGTTCTCTCTGGCACACACATGCACACACACATGTAGACAGACATGCACACACACACACACGCACACATGTACACATGTGCACATACGCACACAGATGCACACACATACATGCAGACCTGTGCACACATGCACACACACATGTATACACAAATACACATGCACACACACATGCACACAAAGAGAGGCTCTTCCAAGTCCCAGAACTATTTTTCACCTCTGAATGGGCCAGTGCTAGGGAAAGTAAGGTAAGGGTGCCAGAAAAACCCAGGACTCTCAGGTTTGGAAGGGTACAGGGTGGCTCTGGCACAGAGTGTTCCAATCTCTGACCCAAGGTGGCTGAGGCCCCAGAGATGGTACACTTTCACCCAGTTTCTCAGATCCCTGGGGGCAGTGGTGCAGGGCAGATTAAAGAATCAGCCCTACATTACCCCCACTCCTGTGCCTCTGTCCGGCTGCTCATGCTCCAGTGCCCGATATGTGACCAGTTGGCCATAGGCCTGCTCCCTTGAGCAAACAGTGCATGTGAGCAGCGCTTGGCCTCAGGCCTGGACATGGCCAGCTCATCAGTCAGGGCTCTTGCTTCCATTCTGCAGAGGTGGAGGGGCAGACAAAGCACCTGGATGCCTGGGTCCTAGCCCTGACCCCAACCTCAAGGCAAGATCTGGTGCACATCCCTTCTTGTCTCTACGCCTCAGTTTCCCTACCTGTACCAGGGTCTGGCTAGCTGGCAGGAGATGCAAGGCTTAGAGCCTTTTCAGTCCTCTAATTTTTCTATCATATTCTTGGGTTTGGGGCAGAAAGAAACATGAGGGCCTTTCATACATATATTCTACACACATTTCTTATGCACCTGCCGTGTACCGGCCTTGGCAATTCCTGGAATCACCTCCAAACTTGTTTCATTCTGAGTTTCAACCTCCCCAATCCGCTGTCTTCCTCAACTCCCTCTAGAACTTCTAATACTCTTGGGGAACTTTCGGGTTATGTGAAAGAGTCTGAAGAGATGAGAGGGGTGGGAACCCCATGATCAAGACAGAGCAGTGAGTCTCCTGTCTAGGACATGGGCTGTTAAGTCTTTGGAGGTGCAGTTGGAGGGGTATCATGGAATTCAACTCTTGGGGAACTTTCGGGTTATGTGAAAGAGTCTGAAGAGATGAGAGGGGTGGGAACCCCTTGATCAAGACAGAGCAGTGAGTCTCCTGTCTAGGACATGGGCTGTTAAGTCTTTGGAGGTGCAGTTGGAGGGGTATCATGGAATTCAAAGTGTGCATATTGCATAATTATAATTTTATTTGAAAGTCTTATTTAATTTCATATTTGAAAATTGATTTTAAAATAAACATCAGCAAATAATGTGTGTTAAGACTTACTTTGCTGATTGAGACTTTGCAGAAGATATCTTGAAAGGGACAATGGCTGAAGATTAAGCTGAACCATGGAAATTGCTTTTTTTTTAGGGTCCAACATGGTCAAATATTGCAAGCAGGAAGCTCACACTGGGGCGATGACTGGAGAAAGAGAAGGAGGTGGCAAAGAAGTGGAGAAGCAGTCAGAGGAGAAGGGAAGCAGGGAGCTCCAAAAGGAGGGGTGGTGAGTGGTCCAGCAGTTTGGTGCATGAGGCTGGGTGAGGACATGGGCTGGGATGACCCCCCACGTAGCCTCTGTGGCCCTGCCCAGCATCTCCTCTCCTCACTCTGCCTCAGTCGGTGTCTCTGCTCTGGCCATGTTGGCCATCTGCTGTGCCCTTCAATGCCCCATGTCCTCTCTTGACCCAGTCCTCCCTAGGCTATTCCCTCTGCCTGCAGTTCCTGTCCCTGCCTCTTCTACATCAGAGGGACACTGCCTCTGTTGTTCAGCCCTCAGATGGTCACCTTCGCAAGTCTGTCCTGCTCCTTTTGCCAGACACGGTCAGATGACCCTAACCATCTAAGACAGTACGTCTCTATTTTTAATTTTAAAGTACTTGTCTGACGTCTGCCTCCCCCCCAGACCATGAGCTCCTGAGGGCAAGGCCTGTGTCCATTTTGTTTATCACTGTATCTGCATCCCCAGCATGCTGTCAGGAACAAGGTGGCAATGCAGTAACTACTGAGGAATGGAGAGATGGGCCGCCGAAATCCTCAGGAAACTGGAGTCCAGATCTGTAGCAAGTCTGACCTCCGACTCAGCCAGAAAACTTGGCCAGACATGACTTTCCAAATGGTCCACAGGGAGCTTCTGACTTTGAAAGTCAATGTGCATTTCCATTGACAAGTTCAGAGCATTGAGAAACTGTGTTGTCAGATGGTATTCTGGTGATCTGCCCATTGCTGCAGAATGAACCACCCCATGAGTGGTTGGTATAAAACGACATCACTTTCATGATGCTCACAGATTATGTAGATCAGGAATTAGGAAGGGACACAGTGGGGACTGCTCTCCTCTTCTCCATGATGTCTGGAGCCCCAGCTGGGCTGGACTGGCTGAGGGCTGGCTCACCTGGGACTGTCTACTGGAGCTCCTGCATATGGCTCCCGGCATTGTGGTCTCAGGTCAGTATAGCAGTCGGATTTCTTAACAGTGGCTCAGGACTCTAGGTGGGATTGCTCCATTCAATAAAGGAGGACTACATGGCATGTTATGACACAGCCTAGGAAGTCGCTTCCGTATTCTGTTGGCCAAAGCAGTCACAAGTCTCTCCAGTTTAAAGAAAGAGACCATAGACTCCACATCCCAATGGGAGTAGTGTCAGAGGATTTATGGCTGTGTTTTCAAACTGCCATAGGTGGTTTATACCATTACAGATCTCTGGAATCAGGCTCGTGAGCAGACGCTGAACTGGATGGCTAAATACATTTCCTACTCAACTTTTAGTCCTGGAAAAGAATTTTAAAATCTGTCAGTTAGGGAAGGAAAGAGGCTCGTAGCTTTGTAGGCCTGGGTTCAAGTCCTGGTTCTATCATTTAGTATCCGTGGGGCCTCAGGCAAGTCACTTAATTTACCTGAGTCTCAGTTTCCCCACCTGAATGATGGAAGCAAAAAATACTTCATCAGGTCGATGC
>NW_007741564.1:15848-18048 GCF_000696425.1 Galeopterus variegatus | reverse complement strand
CCTGAGTCTCAGTTTCCCCACCTGAATGATGGAAGCAAAAAATACTTCATCAGGTCGATGCAGTAGTGAGGACTTAATGGGCTGATAAAGGAGGATCTGATGCCTGGTGAGCGCTCAGTAATGGCTTCCTTTTGTGATCATTAATGCTCTCAAAGGTAAAACAAGAGTAAGAATAGACGCATCACAGACTGTCTTGCTGGCTTTAGACCACCCACGAATAGGGGGAGTTCAACTTACATTCTTGGGCCAGTTGCTCGGCAAGAATCTGGAGATAGAGAAAACAGGACAGAGCTGCAGCCCTTGGAGCACCCACATCCGGTGGACAGGGGAGGTGGAGGGCAGCGGCTGGGTACAGAACGTTCTCATGGGATGGTAACCGGTGGACCCATCGCACACTTGATGGAGGTGTCCAGGACATGCCAACGGGTCTCCTTTGGCCTGGTCTTAAGTCAACATATCTAACGTTGACTCAGTTAAAGTCTAACAGCTTGCTGACTTTGTTGGGAAGAAACAAAGATGGGAAATACCCAGTTTAATAAGAACTCATGTGTATAAGGCATAGCTATGGCTTTTAGCTGGCTCCTACTACTACCTTGCGCTTATTCAGTACTGTTAAGTGCTTTTCATATATAACTCCATTTAATCATCCCAGTAGCTTTATGAGGTAGGTACCTGTATTGTTTCCACTTTATAGATTGACACCAAGACTCAGAGAAGCCCAGTGGTTTGCCCAGGGCCACACAGTGCATTACAGCTGCCAAATGCTAATACAACCCCTGACTGCACGATTAGACACAACTTGTCCCAAGCAGGGGAGTGAGACCCATTGTGTTCTGTGCTGGTTCGATCAACCCCAGGGCAGGTTCTCATTTAATTCAGAGACATTGGAGTCCATTCAGGGGAAGGAAGGAGAGAGACCTTGAAGACATAGGACCTCAAAGCCATGTTCTGTCACGGAGAGAGAAAGATGACAGGCAGACAGGACCACTCCCTCATGTTTCCCATGAAGTAGAGGGAGCTTCATGCTCACTGTGAGTCAGGACATGGCTCAGTATTAGCCATTTAGAGCTGCCTGAAAACCGTTCTGGTTCCCTTGTAATGTAGTGAGCTTCTTGTCACTAGAGGTGTTCAAGCTACAATGGGTTAGAAGTGTTATCGCAGGCAAGTCTGTAGTGAGTCAGCTGTTGCACGTGTATAATGCCTCTAGCATGATGCCTGGCATTGAGCAGATGTTTATACAAGGTGACCCTCATTATTTAAGGTTAGGGCTCTCCTGGCTGCTCTGTAAAAATTCTTTTTGGATCTAGGCAACTCCTTGTATGCTAAGGATGTAGGAATTATTTTAATGATGACCAAGAATCTTATACACGTTATTTCATTTGAACTTTGTAATAATACTATTAATTGTGCATATCTTGTGGGGTCATGATAGTTGAGGAAACTGAAGCACAGAGAGGTTTAGCAACTTACCTCAGGCCACACAGTAATTGGCAGAGCTGGGATTTGAATCCAGGCATCTGGCCCTGCTTACTGTTGTACTCACCTCTGGCTCTTCCAGGGGCAAGATTGATCCTTGGAGTCTCTGGCCAACGCTTTATAATAATGGAGTTCCTTCTTGTGGCTCTGACTCTTGGATCTTGGGGTTTGCCAGCTTGGGTACCCACTCTAAGCAAGACATAATTTTGATTCACCAAATGTGCCTATGTGCTAAATAGTGTGCCAGGTCCTGGGAATGCAGTCACAAACAAAGCACAAGAGGTGCCTGCCTGTGGGAAGTGTATGGTCTTGCTGAAGAGACAGCAGGGGAGAGGCAGCTTCAGTTCAGGGAGTAGGGCTGTGATAGGGATGGTGACATTGGTGCCCAGCTTATATTTCCCTCGGACCTCACCATTGGAGTGCTTACTACCTGACTTCCGACTGCCTGGGGACTCTCCCTCGCTGCCCAAGCCCACTGTGCCCGTGCCTATGAAAAATTGACGTTCCCCAGGTATAGCCCCAACCAGTGACTGATGGGCCTAGTGGATTAACACCCTGGCTTCTTCTGCTTAGGCTGAGAGGAATCAAGGTGTGTGTTCTACACCAAATCCCAAAGCTCCCAGCATGAGGAACTTCTAGCTGCCTACAGTGGGACTGGACTTGTCTGATACATACGCTTTATGGGCTGCCTTTCTGTCACTGTCTCACTTCTTTTTTTTTTTTT
>NW_007741564.1:13019-15032 GCF_000696425.1 Galeopterus variegatus | reverse complement strand
GCGGGAGGGCCTCCACGCTCCCAAGTGGCGCATTCTCCAGTGCGCCACCGGGCCAGCCCACTGTCTCACTTCTTAATGCCCTGCCAGTGGATACTGGAATCACCTACCAAATAATCCACCTGCACTTGACTCTGTTGTAGAATCTGTTCTGGGGGGACCCAAATGACTAAGACATAGGGCACACCTCGGGGGCGGGGGGAGGGAACTCTGTGAGCCCAGAATGGAGACACCTTGCTTACCTGGGACAGAGGCCTAGGAAAGATCCCTGAAGGAAGAGAGATCTAGATTGGGACCTCAAAGTGAGTGGGAGCTAGCCAGATAACAGGGGGTGAGCAGAGAGAGAAAGCAAAGCAGGATGAGTGTTCCGGCAGGGGGTTTAGCGTTTGGGGAGGCTTAGAGGCAAGTGAGGGTATGCTGTGTGTGTGAATGCTGGAGAGGCCATTGTGGCTGGTCCACAGGGTGGGCTGGGGAATTGTGACCAATGTGGCAGACCCCAGACCACACAGATACTTGGAGGCCACAGGGAGCAATTTGTGTTTTATCCTGAGAGTTCTGGGGAGTGACTGAGGGACTTTTGGCAGGGGGTACAAGCTGAGGGGCCAGTTAGGAGGACCTGGGAGCTGGGAGGGTGTGGGAGGATGTCAGGTCTCACAAGGTCACCTGGGTCTGCTGTTAAAGCCCCTCCGAAGGGAGGGAGGAAGAGGCCCTGGCTGGGAAGATTCCTAGGTCCCTTTCAAGGAACTTCCTCTCGCTGTTCCTCCATCCCCCTTCCCTGGAGCCCATAAAGCTGGGCCTTGCTCCTAATTACAGGCTGGGAGAGGCCCAGGGCAAGGAGGCTGGGGACGTGCAGGGTGCTGTGGACAGGAGCTGTCATGCTGGCCTGGCTGCCAGGGAGGGAGCGTGTAGACACCAAGGCCCCCATAAAGTCGCCCCAAGCAGGCCCTTTTATGGGCATTCTGGGCTGGGGCATGACATCACCGGGAGCCAATCAGGGGCTCCCCCAGCCCTATTTTCTTCTTTGGGGCCTGTTTCTGTGGTTGTTGAGGTGCATTCTTGGTGAAGGCTGCTTTCTTGTGGAATGCTTGGACCCAATAAGTTTTACAGCTGCTGGCCCTCCCAAGTGCTCTTTCAGGCAAAACCGGCCAACCCCCGGGTCCTACAGGCCTTTCCAGGGCAGAAGGGCCTCCTGGGCAGATTGAATGGGCCACCTGGAGTTCCCTTCAAGCCACAACTTCAAACTTGTTTTAATGAGTCAGCTTCTTTTAAAATGTATCCATCTGAGAAAAATTATCAACATGGATTGAGAAACACAACAACAACAACAAAACAGAGACTATGGAGCTAGAGAAGCATGGATTTGAATCCTGGCTCCACTCCTTACCACTTGTGTTTTTCTTGGACAGGCTTCCATTTCATCTGAGCCTCAGTTTTCTCATCTATAAAATGGGGATGATACTATTCACTTTGCAGGGTTGTGAAGGACTAGATTTAATGGATGGGTGTTCTGTGCTCAACAACCATTAGCCAGTCCTTTGACAAACCCATTCTTCCTTACAGCACTTGACTTAAAGACTTAAAAAGACTTCCCAGGTCTGTCTACTTCCCACACTACATTTATGGGGCAGATGATCTTAAGGAAGATGGAAATGAGGCCCAGGCAGGCCGAGGGTCTTGTGAAAGCTGTTCTAATTAAGTACTGTTCGTAGTTCTTTTGTGAAGCATGATCATTTGTTAGCTCCAGTTAAAAGAAACTATAAAACGTATAACCCAACTGAAAGTTTAGAAAACAAGGGCTAAACCTTCTGCTTAGGGCTACCAGCCTAGCATTGCAAGTGCTGTGACTTTTATGTTAATACATAGATTGTACCTACTGGTCTTGATAATAAACTTGAAAGGTGAATACAGTATAAACGTGCCTTTTCTTGCTGCACCAGTCTTACAGATTATCATATTAATGACTACCTATTATTTCATCAAATTAATGCTGGGTATCATTGAATTTTACTTTCAATT
>NW_007741564.1:7365-12964 GCF_000696425.1 Galeopterus variegatus | reverse complement strand
CCTAGCATTGCAAGTGCTGTGACTTTTATGTTAATACATAGATTGTACCTACTGGTCTTGATAATAAACTTGAAAGGTGAATACAGTATAAACGTGCCTTTTCTTGCTGCACCAGTCTTACAGATTATCATATTAATGACTACCTATTATTTCATCAAATTAATGCTGGGTATCATTGAATTTTACTTTCAATTTCCCTCTATTCTAAATAATGCTTCAATAACCCTCCCAGCTTTTTTCCCACAGAGCATTTCTCTTTATTTGTCTCATATCCGTAGGATAAATTCCCAGAAGCAGAATCTGTGGGTCTCAGGGTAGGAACATTTTTGTGGTTTGTGATACATATTTTCCAATTTACTTTCCATAAAGCCTGTTCTAATTTAGTTGCCTCCAGCAAAGTTTGCCCATTTAGCAATTTCAGGGCAACCTTACCAGCTTTAGGTATTATTGTTTATTATTTTGTTTGCTACTAGGTAAACTGTTATTTCTCTCTATTATTTTATTTTAACTCACTTTATTGCTGATTTAAAGATGTATATATATATATATATATATATATATATAATATGTATCAATGGATTTATATTCTCTTTTTAACATTATGTGATATCTTTGGTGGTATTAAATAAGGTGAATCTTTTGTTACAAAATGCAAGAATGCTATTCTTACATGCTTGTGAAGGGAGAGTAAATTCTCTCCCATGTCAGACAGTAATAATTGTAATAAACTAGGGCTGCTGCCAGAGTTGAAATAAACAAATGATTACAGTAGACAATAGAAGCTCAAACCTGACCCTGATGAATGAAGTTGATAATGTGGCTTCCTGGGGTGGATGCCAGCCAAGAGCTTCCCCTGTGACTTACATTAGGTCCTGGTGACAGTGGTAAGTAGTTTGGAGACATTGGGGAGGCGAAGGGATGCTTGTGGGGTGGGGTGAGATGGGGGTGCAGTTTGGGGTGGGTAGGTGAAGTCTGGTTTCTACAGGAAGCAAAAAGGACTGATTTGAGAGAACTTCACAGGGAGCGGAGTTTGCACAAGGTGCATGAGAGGACATCAGTTGAGGGTATTGGAGGTGGGACATGTGGTGGTTAGGCTAGCTACCTTAGACAGAGATCCCCAACCCAGCCCAGAACTGGTGGGACTGACAGAGTGACGTGAGGAGCCAGGCCCAGGTTCCAATCCTGGCTCCACCAACTGAGACTGATGGAAGATGTCCTTGTGGGTTGAGGGACGGCCAAGAATTCAGGCAACGGGTCCTGGCCCTTTGCTTCCTGGCCTTGTCTATTTAGGATGCACAGCCTTGTCTCCTTGCTGATACTCCTGAGGCTTCACCTCTTGGAGGGCCTTTCCTCCTCCTGGTTCTAAGGATGCCCTTGCGTCCAGCTGCCTTCAGGATTTCCATCTTTAGAGCTCCTGGAACACTTGTTTGTACACTGGATGGGGAACAAGCAAAATCTACCCTCTTGTGTCACTGAAGGCAAGCTGATTCTCCTACTAGAGTATAAGCTCCTTACTCAGACTTCAAAGGTAAGCCTCAATGCCCATTCAGCCTAGCAGAACCAATGCTAACTCCTCTTCCTCCAGGAAGCCTTCCTTGACCTCTCTAGTTAGCTAATGACCTCCTCTTTTGCAATCCTCTGTAGGAGCTTTTATTGCTGTTCTTATCACACCAGGCCCATAATTGGTCTGTTTATAAGTTGATCCTCCTTCCAGATGCTGAATTCTGCAGGCACATCTGCATCTCCCTCACCTGTCCCTCCTGAATGTTAAACTCATCCCAAGCACACCAGCCTTGGCACTTTGCAGACTCTGAAGGAACATCTGCTGAATGAGTGAGTGATTACAATCAACATTCTACCATTTATAAAATGCTCCCACCACACGTTCTCTTATTTGGTACAACCACATTGTAATGACAGATAGGCTGGGTATTTAATACCCATTCTACGGAAGGCAATAATGACACCAGCTGACACTCACTGAGAGTCTGTGTACCAAGCCCAGGCTCAGCACTTTACAAGCAGGGTCCCATGTCATCTCCCCAACAATGAAAGGAGGTAAGTACCATCATCATCATCCTCATCCCACTTGGAGGAGACTGAGACTTGATGAGGACAAGTAACTTGCCATATCTGCATTGTTAGGAAGGACAGAGGTAGAATCTGACCCCAGTTCTGTGTGTTGCCAAAGTTGATGGCATCACCTCTCCCACCTTCACCTCTGCAGCCTGAACTCTGAAGAGAAAAACAATGTCTTATTTGTCACTGCATGTCCAGTACTGAGCACAGGGCTGGGCACAGGTAGACGTCAGTAAATGCTGATGAAGTGGATGGAGAGATGGTTAGATGGATAGTTGGTATCTGCCCCAGCTCTGTTGCAAGTGGAGGAGTTTCTGCTTTTGTGCAGAACAGCCAGGAGGGCGGGGGTTTGGGTTTAACTTGGGGCTGATCTTGTACCCGAGCTGTTCTGGTTGTAAAACATGAGGGTGTGTCCTCGTGGGGACACAGTGAGCAATATGTCCTCTTGCTAGTGCATCAGATATGTCCTGCCAGACACTGAAGGCAAAATGAAATGTCCTGGGAGAGCAAACAGCCACCTCCCTCTTGTGCCAGGCGAACAGGATTATTTTGCCCTGTCTACACATGCGTTCCTCTCCTCTCCCTGCTGATGGCCTTGGGAGATAACGTGTTCCATGTGTTTCCCAGAGTGTAGGGAACAGCCTGGCCCACACGTCTGGGTGGAGAGGGCTCAGTATCTTTCCAGGCAGTGGACACTTGAGGGAGGCAGGATCCCTCACCCCAGGCTGCTATGTCTGATGGGGCCTGCCAGGGTCAGTGTTTGCCTCTCTGCTGGCTCTACGCAGAACTGAGAGGCTGGGACCCACCCGCCTGGACATGGAACTCAGCTGTTTATCTGCACCCAAGGTCCAAGTGAAAAACACAGGGCACGATGTTCAAGTACAACTTGTCTTCTTCCCCATCAGAGCACTCAGCTTCGCTGATGAGACCTGGTTTGGATTCTGAGATGGACAACGATAGAAATGAGAATAGCTAACATTCCTGAGCATTTGCTCTGTGTTAAGCACATCACATGACATATCTCATTTAGGCTCTCGATATTTCAAGGTGGTTAACAGCATGGATATCAGAACTAGCAAGACTTGGGTTTAAATTCTGACTCTTCTGCTAATAACTGCGTGGCCCTGGGCGAGTCACTTCACCTGAGTGTCTGTCTCTCTGTCTGCAGAATGTTCTGACTAGTAACAGTTTTCGTGCTTTAGCTGTTAATGGAGAGCCTGCATATCTGTGCTTTTGCTCAGGGCCAGCACACGGTGGGTGCTCCCTCAGGGGAGGCGTCATGATCCCTGTCACCCCGCTCCATCCCCTGAGGTCTCCCAGATTGTAACTCTGGCCCCAGCCTCCTGCCGACCCTCCTCACACTGTGCTGTCTGTTCCCAGGGCTGCAGCCTCTGGCCTGGGGGGCCGTTTCCCATTTCCATCCTCACTGGCTTCTGGGACCTGGGCTTCCTTCCTTGGTGCTGACTGGGACTCTGTCTGCAGCGAGGTTTCCACCACCACCCGCCCCGTTTCCCACCTGCCCTGGGCAGGGCACTTCTGTGGCTATTCATCTCCCTTTCAGGTCCTTTGCCTGGCCTGAGGTGTCTTTCTTCCAGTGTCTTCTCTTTCCTATGAGTGTGTGTGTGTTGTGTATAGTATGTGTGGTGTGTGGTATGGTTTGTGTAGGTGTGTGTGTGTATGGTGTGGTGATGTGCGTGTGTGGTGTGTGTGTGTGTGTGTGTGGTTGTATGTGTGATGTATGTATGGTATATCTGTGTGTGGTATGTGTATGTGTGGTGTGGTGTGTGTGTGTGTGGTATGTCTGTATGTGGTGTGCATGTGTGGTATATCTGTGTGGTGTGTGTGTATGTGATGTGTGTGTGGTGTGTGGTATGGTGTGTGTAGTTGTGTGTGTGTGCATGGTGTGGTGATGTGTGTGTGGTGTGTGTTTGTGTATGTGGTTGTATGTGTGATGTACATATGGTACATCTGTGTGTGGTATTTGTGTGTGTGGTGTGGTGTGTGTGTGGTATGTCTGTATGTGGTGTGCATGTGTGGTATGTCTGTGGTGTGTGTGTGTGTGTGTAGTGTGTGTGATGTAATGTGTGTGATGTGTATGTGGTGATGCGTGTGATGTGTGTGGTGTGTGTGTGTGATGTAGTGATGTGTTGGTGTGATGTGTGTGTGTGGTGATGAGTGTGATGTGTGTGTGGGATGTGTGAGTATGGTGAAGTGGTGTGTGTGGTGTGTGTGTATGTGGTATAGTGGTATGTGTATTGTGTGTGTGTTGTGCATGGTGTGGTAGGTATGTGTGAGAGTAAGTGCTGATGCCATGTAGGTGAGTGCATGTGAGAACAGGTGACTGGGCATTTGGGGTGGTCAGGTTTGAGGCTCGAGTTTGCCTTTGCATACAAGTTACATGTGGAAGCCATGGTGAGGCATCTCAAGTGGACTGCGTGTGCTGGGAGTGCCTGGGTGCCATGGTTTGAATCTCTGTCCCCTCCAAAATGCATGCTGAAGCTTAATCTTCAATGTGGCAGTATTGAGAGGTGAGGCCTTTAAGAGGTGATTGTTTCTGCCTTCATGAATGGCTTAATCCATTCGTGGATTCCTGGATTCCTGGGCTAATGTGTTAACGGGTCATCTTGGGAGTGAACTGGTGGCTTTAGGAGAAAAGGAAGAGAGACCTGAGCTAGCACGCTCAGCCCCCTCCATATGCTGCCTGTGCTGCCTTGGGACTCTGCAGAGAGTCCCCACGAGCAAGAAGGTCCTCACCAGATATGGCCTGTCAGTTTTGGACTTCCCAGCCTCCAGAGCTATAAGAAATAAATTCCTTTCTTTATAAATTACCCAGTTTCAGGTATTCTGTTATGAGCAACAGAAAATGGATTAAGATGCTGGGTGTGTGTTCAGGTGAGTTAAAAGCTGTGTCTGTGGCTGACTTCTGTGTGTGTGAGTGTGGTGACTAAGGGCCCTCTGGGTGCGTATTGTGTCGGTGTGATGGAGTGCGTGGACACTGGGTTGTGAAGCTGTGTGTCTCTGACAATTCCATGTGTGTATGTGAGAGAAGGAGAGAGAAAGTGTGTGCCATCTCTATCATGAGAATTTGGGTGTGTGCTGGGGTAAGAAAATCATGTGGGTACCTATGAATGTGAGAGTTTGTATCCATGCTGATGCTTGGGTGTCTGTGTGCACGTGTGTGTGTGTGTGTGTGAGTCTGTGTGTGCACAAGGAGGAGCATACGTGTCTGTGGCCATGAACGTGCAGGTGTGACTCCATGTGGGCACATGTGAATGAGACCAGATATGTGGGAGCATCCTCGTGTGACATTTAGACCGTGGCTATTTAGCCTGTGAGCATGTGATGTTGGAGTGTGCTGCTGACGGGCTGTGTGTGTGAGAGAGACACACACGTGCACACACACAGAGAAGCACTGCTTGCGGAGGAGTGTAAGGCCGTGGGCAAGGGGATTAACCAGCCAGGCCCCCACTTGGTGCCACTGGGGCCCATCCTTGGGCTCTGTTCAGAGCTGCAGGGCAGG
>NW_007741564.1:0-6378 GCF_000696425.1 Galeopterus variegatus | reverse complement strand
GCAGGGCAGGAGCAAGATCCCTCCCTGGTAGGACAGTGCTGAACCTGCCTGCTCTCTGTGTCCCACATGGCCTGAACCTGGAACCAGACAGTTCCAGGATTATCTGAGCAAGAGCTAGGCCCTGGGCCTGGCAGAGGTAGCCAGAGGAGGAGGGCTAAGGCAGCGGCAGGCAGAGGAGAGAAGAGACCCCCACGGCTTGGCCTCCTGGAGCTCAAGAGGGGGCTTAGAGCCCGCCTGGTCACACTGAGGTCTGAGTTCAGCTCTCTGGCCATGCGCAGCCAGGCTCTCTCCAGTCCGCTGTGCTGCCTCCCCAGGTTGGGCTAGGGGTCACAAAGTGGGTGACAATGATTTCCTTCCCCAGCTGTATTCAGAAGGCCATGGTGTTTCTCGTCCTCACCAGTGTCCTAATGAATTTTCTTTTCAAGAGAAATGCTTGCTGAATGAATTAATGAAATGTGAGAATGTGTATGGTTGCTTGGGGAAGGAGGGACTGTTTGAAACAGGTTTATTCTATGACACGTGCGACGGGATATGTGGTCACACAGGGTAGAGTGTGTGCGTGCGTGTGTGTGTACACACACATGTGGGTGTGAAGGGTAGACAGTAAGAATCAGGCAGCCACTGCCCTCTGCCTATGGCTGCCCAGAGCTGAGGTTTTCCAGATGGGACCACAGTCTCTATGTCTCGTCCTTCCAGCTCCTGGGGGACTGGGGTGGGGAATAGGGGTGTCAGCTAGGGGTTCCTGTTTTCCCAGGAGGGGCACCAGTCTGCATCAGGTGATTTGTACCAGCAGCTAAGCAGATAATTGCATGTCAAATTGATTGAAGGCTTTTCAAAATGTCTTTTCCTTGCAACATCTTCCCATCTTTCCAATGAGCAGATTGAGTTGGAACTGTTTCCCCCTCAGCTTTTTTTTTTTTCTCAAAGCGGTAATTACTGCCCAAGTAGCCCTCTATGGCGTTTCCTGTCATCTGGAGGCTGAAGCCAGCGGCTGCTTCCTCTGCTGGGTGGACAAAGAGGCCAATTAGGGAAATACCCCACCCCCAGCCTGGGCCTGAGCCCCAGGGGCTCCTGGTGGCCCCGTGATGGGGCCTGCAGGGCCTGGCTTCTGCTGCGGGGATGGAGGGTCAGGAGGAACTGGCTGCCTGACTGATTGCAGTAGCTACCGGCCCCCTTCCAAATCCTGAGGCTTTCCTCGTTCTCTGTCCTCATTCCAGTGCGTGTGTGTGTGTGTGTGCAGGTACCTACATATATATACATGTGAACTGTGCACAGGCTCTTTGACCCCCATAAAAACCCCATAACATGGGTCACCTTCGGTGGTTTTCCCAGAGGAGCTCCCCCTGGACCATCTCTTCAGATCTGAAAAATCTGCCAAGTGTCTGCCACTTAAGTGGATCAATGGCTGGCAAGATGGAGAGACAGAAGATAAAGCAAGTACATAAAATGCTAAGTGCCAAATCTAGGTGGTGGGTTTATGGGTGTTCATGGCACGATGCTTTCAACTTTTCTGTATTTACAAAATATTCATAATAAAATGTGGGTAAAATGTTTGCAAAGTCGCTCTATAATCCTACTACCTCCCACCCCAACCCACACTCGGGATTCAAATGCCACTACCCTGCATTTTGGTTTTGTGCTTCTCCTCCACCTCCTGCTCCTTCTCATCTTTTCCTCTTTCGCCCCCTAGGACTTTCCTCTCAGTCGCAGAAGCCAAAACCAAGCAGGACGCAGTCCGAGAAGAGATTAAGAGCCGAGGCTCATGAGTCAAGACAACTTGAGACTATTCCAAGCCCTGCCTCTGTGTGACCTTGGGCCAGGGACCTGACCACTTTGTGCCTCAGTTTACTCATCTGTGAAACGAGGCTAATGACAATAGAACCTTCATAAAAATAAATGAGGGAATGCACGTAAAATGCTCAGCACCAAGCCTCAGACCACAATCTATGCTTAACAAATATTTGGTAAATAAATAATAAAACAGACCTCATAAAGAGATGTGTACCAGGGACAGAGACAGGAGGGAACGTGCCAGAGAGATGAGCGAGGCAGGGAATTGTGGGTTTGGGGGTTCAGTGTGGCTGGACTGCGATGTGGGTGGGTGAAGTGTGGAAGGATGGTAGTGGGGAGGAGGCTGGGATGGCTGTGCTGTGGTGGTTAAGAGCGTGGTCTCTGGGATCAGATAGCCCGGTTCGAATCTCAGCCCTGCTACTTACTAACTATATGACTTTGGATGAATGACTCACATCTTCATGCCTTAGTTTTATCTTTAAAAATGGGGATCCCAATAGTTCCTTAGGGGGCTAAATTAGCTGAGTTAATAAATGTAGAGACCAACTACCAGGCCATGAGAAAGTGTGATAATGGTATTTCCTATTATTGTCACTCTTAGGCATGTGAACATGGACTGCACATGGTTGCACATGTTTGGCTGGCTCACGTGTGTATGAGTATTTGCATGCACATGTACATCTACAGCCAGTGGCTGTGTGTGTGGTGCATTTGTGCCTACATTTAAGTATGTGGTGGGGACAGGGGACATGAATCTCTGGAACAATTGAACCCCTGGGAGAAGACCCATTAATCCTGGGCAAAGAAGCCCTTCAATGAGAGGTGGTATCCTGGGGCCCCCCAGCAACCAGTGGGAAGTATCATTTATAAAGAATAATCTATGTCACTTCCATACTGAAAAGCTTCCAGAAGTTCCCCATTCATTCATTCAGCCAACAAACATTTGTAGAGCAACTGTTACATGCCAGGCACAGCTTCTCTGGCCCTCTGCACGTGCTGATGAGTATACATGGCTTGCCCTTTCGTATATGTTCCTCTGTGGCTTTCTAGATCCAAGTCAGGAGTCGTTTCTGTGAAGGCTTCCTGACTACAGAAAGCTGTGCTAAGGGGTTCCCTTGGCAGCTAGGTTTTTATGCCCACGGTGAAACCAGTGACTCTTGTCTGTTCACCACTAAATCTCCAGCATCAGGTGCCAGCCTCAGCACAAGTGTTTTGAATGTTGAATGAATAAATGAATTGTTCAACATGAGGACATCCACAGGAGGTCCACATTCTGCTGACCAGTCCAACAGAGAGGCTGGGATTTGGAGTTAATCAACTACTTAATTCCTGCCACTGTCACTTTCATCTGTGCCACCAGGCTCCCAACCCGGAAGGCAGCAGAATCTGGAGCCAGCTGGCACAGGAAGAGTTAAAAGAGAGCAGGCATTGGCTGCTGGGGGGGCAGTGAGCTCCCCAAGGCTGCTAGAAATGTTGGAAGCAGAGGCAGGGCAGGAAGGTTGTCAGCGTCCTTCAGATAATGGGGACATTCGGCCTTGGGTGTAGCCCAAGGCCCATTCCTGGAGGCCCCCAGCATGCCAGGCCCTGACCCCCAGGGGAGGCCAAGGAGGCCACTTTGGCTGCAGCAGCCCCACTCTATCTCCTCACACCACAAACTGGCTAGAAGTGCGGGGCACAGAGCACTTGGCTGGATCACAGGAAGCCAGAGGCGTTTCTGTCTCTCTAGGGGTCAGAGGTGACCAGAATTTGGCAGCCAGGGAAATGGGAACTTCCTGAGGCCCTCCCCGGAGCTGACTGGCAGCAGGAATCCAGACAGCACAGTAGTCCAGAAATGTCAAAGATACGATTTTCACAGCCACTTCCTCCTGCAAGACATGCGGTAGTACTGGATTTCACAGCATATGCACATCTATAGTGCGTGTGCATGAGTGTGTGCACATGTGCATGCACACAGTATGGCACCTGCACATGTGTGTGCATTGTGTATTCACAAACGTGTATAGTGTGTATGTATGCACACGTAGGTGTGAGGCAAGAACTCAGGCTTTGTGTGTCTATAGATGAATCTGTGTCTATGCCCGAGTTTGTCTGCCTTGATGTGTGTGCTCTTCGCATATATGTGAAGCAGGAATTTGTGTGTGCCCATGTGTGTGCTTATATATGTAAACATGCATCTGCCTGAAGTTTATGTGAGCTCGTGTGCTCAACACATGTGTGCGAATGTGTAAGTGGCACAATTTCAGTGTGTGTAGCTTCTGATAAACTATCTTGGGGTCCAGCAGGATGAAGCCACTGAACAAGAGAACAAAAAGCCATCATGCTGGAAATGCCTGGCCCTTCATATGGCTCTGGGGTCTCTGGAAAGGGTTTCGTTTCCTCCTGGCCAACGAATGTGATACTTCTCCTTCAGATGTATGCCCACAGGCACTCTCTATTAAATAAGATTCCCAGCCCAGCTCAGCCTGGGTTATTAATCTGAGGCGGGCGATGGGAAGGAGTGGCAAGAGGATCATCCTTAGAGGTGAGGGGGAGCCGAGCCTCCCCTCTGTTAGAGAAGGGTCCTAGGCATGGCAGCTAGACCAGGCCCGATGCAGCCCAGCCTCATCTGGTCCCAGTGGGGTGGGGGCACCTCAGACAGGATTAGATACAGCAGCAACGGTGGGTCTTTGAGGTGTCTGCCTGGAAAGGTGGTGTCTGCCTGGAAAGGTGGTCCCTGCCTTGAATGACCGCATACGAGGGCTCTAGGTCCAGGGGCTGGGGGAGCACAGAGAAGGGGCTGCTGATATAAAGCCTCAAAGGGGAGGAGGAGTTTGGGCAGACTCTTCACTTTCCTAGTGTTTGAGAAAATCTGTTATTTACAGTTATTCTGCATTTGTGTGATATTGTTCAACATCTGTTCTAACACTAGACCAGGAGCTGGCAAACTATGGCTGTGACTCAAGCGCAGCCCACTGCTTGTTTTTGTAAATAAAGTTTTATTGGAACACAGCCATGGCCATTTGTTATGTATTTTCTATGGCTGCTTTCACACTGCAAGGGTAGAATTGAGTAGTTGTGACATGGACCTTATGGTCTGCAAGGCCTGAAATATTTATTATCTGGCCCTTTATAGAAACATTTGCTGATCCTTGCACTAGACGTTAATTACATGAAAGCAGGAATGATAAGCTTGGAACATAGTAAGTGCTTAATAAATATTAGTTGACTTGGTTAATTTTGGAGGATGATTTGTTGGGATCCAGGTAGAGGGAATAGTGAGACCAGGGATGTGAGCAAATTCAGCCTGTGCCTGGCACAGAGTGACTGGTAAGCAGGGTTGCCAAGTGAAACACAGGACATCCAGTTAAATTTGAATTTCAGATAAATAACAAATTATGTTTTAGTCTAAGCATGTACCAAATATTGCATGGGACATACTTATACTAAAAATGATTCATTATTTTTCTGAAATTCAAATCTAACTGGGTGTCTTGTATTTTTATCTGCCAAATCTGGCATCCCAACTGCTCAGGGATGCTGGCTGAACTTGGGTCTTTGTTGTTGGTTTTGGGGCCCTGAAAACCTACCAATGAAGCCAGAAACTGGATGATAAGCTGGGGGCAGGACACTAGGGATGTGAGGCATCATAGAGCCCCATCCTCTTGGCTATGGGGAAGGAAATAAAGGCTCAGAGAGGGGAAGGGACCAGCTCAAGGTCATCCAGGCAGACGTGGTTCTGGCATGTGCTTGTCTCTGTGACTGGTCAAGAGGAAGCTTTGGCTCTTGGGAGGAGTTCCCTGAGAAAGCCCAGAGGCAGGAAGGAGGATCCTACCAGAGAGCTTAGATGGCTTCTGGAACCTTTGGAGCCATTCCTGTGTTGGCAGTAGATGCAGCGTGAGATTTCTGCCACATCCCTTACTCCATCCATGCCTCAATTCATCCAGCCATAAAATGGGGCTAATTACACCCACCTCACAGGTGAGTAGTGAGGATTAATTAATGTTTGTAAAAGCTTTGTGATCCTTGGATGAAAGACGCTGCTTACATATAAAGGGTCATTATTTTTATTATTATTATACAAGTGCCAAGTATTATTACCTTAATTAGCTTTTCTAGATATCAAAAGCAATTAGACGGATCACTTGCTGAACGCCACTTTGGAAACCCAAGTCACAGAAACTCACGCACTCACCTGTCAGCTTGCATATTTTGGCGAGGTGCCAGCATCTGCTAAGAGGGAGAGCTGAGATTTGCAGAAAAAATTTGTTTCTGGCTCCGGCCAAGTCTCGCCCCATTGCAAATTTTTCCAGACATTTACAATTCCCTGAAAAGAGAGGTTTTTCAGTGGAGAGGCTGATACAGGGTGCTTTGGGGGGAAGGCTTAGCTTTACAGCCCAGGCATTCTGGGCCAGAGTGGAAGGATGTCCTGTTTTCCCCGATGTACAGAGAAGACCAGGCCTTAGCTACTGGGGCCTGTCCAAGGGAGGGGACGGCATCTCTTGATAGGGACCTACTGTGTGCCAGGCCCTATCCTGATGTGTGTGTATATATATATATGTTTTTAATCACAATCCTGTTGTACAGGAAGTACACGAGGACATAATTCCA
>NW_007741563.1:24279-24884 GCF_000696425.1 Galeopterus variegatus | reverse complement strand
GAATTGAGTTAACCAAGGATGTAAAAAATCTCTATAATGAGAAGTACAAACCACTACTGAGAGAAATAAGAGAGGATACAATAAGATGGAAAGATATCCCATTCTCTTGGATTGGAAGAATCAACATAGTGAAAATATCCATACTACCCAAAGTGATATACAAATTTAATGCAATCCCCATCAAAATTCCAATGACATTTTTCTCAGAAATGGAAAGAACTATCCAGAAATTTATATGGAATAATAAAAGACCACACATAGCCAAAACAATGCTGAGCAAAAAAAAAACAAAGCAAGAGGCATAACACTACCTGACTTTAAGCTATACTATACAAAGCTATAATAACCAAAACAGTATGGTACTGGCATAAAAACATACACACTGATCAATGGAATAGAATAGCAAATCCAGAAATCAACCCACACACTTACTGCCATCTGATCTTTGACAAAGGCACCAAGCCTATTTACTGGGGTAGGGACTGCCTCTTCAGCAAATGGTGCTGTGATAACTGGATATCCATATGCAGGAGAAGGAAACTAGACCCATACCTATCACCTTATACTAAAATCAACTCAAAATGGATTAAGGGTTTAAATATACA
>NW_007741563.1:20526-22495 GCF_000696425.1 Galeopterus variegatus | reverse complement strand
TTGTATATCGACAAAATAAAAATTTAAAGGAAAAAGAAAATATTCTACTTTTAAGATCTGGGGTTTAAAAATTGTGGATACCTAATTACCCTGTTCAATATGAATAAGTTGTTGATACTTTAGGAAAGACATAGGATATCTTGTTGTCATTTTTGCTGTTTTTGTTGTCACTGATGTATATCAAGTGTCTTCAGTGATGAATGGAAAATATAAACACCAAAAAGATAACTTGTTAAATAAATGGGAACATACTGGCAAATTTTATTTATTCTTTTAACTATCATTTGTTAAGTACAAAGCATCATCCAGGGATCTGTGGAACTAATAATAAATAATAATGTCATAGAGTAAAGATATAAAATAATAAAATTTAGCATTTATTAAAATGTATATTGTGACAATGCTTTCCATATGGCCTTGTGAAATTGTCAAAAAAATTTTGGAATATGCTTACTACTATTTTTCTCATTTTGCATATGTGAAAAATGAGACTTATAAAGGATAAAATACTTGCCAAAGATGTCACATATGGTAATCTCAGAACCNAATGAGACTTATAAAGGATAAAATACTTGCCAAAGATGTCACATATGGTAATCTCAGAACCAGAGTTTGAACAATTTCAAACTTGAGGCAATTTGACTTTGGAGCCCATAAAATTAAGAATCTGTATATACTAAACATGTCAAATACATGATAATAAAATGCAGTATGTATGAAGAATAAGAAAGGATAGGAAAACAAACAAAAAAAGTACAAAAAGAACAAACACTTGTTTTCATATAAAGTGAGTGATTATAACGACTAGGATGATGAAAAAGGGCTTCACTGAGATGGCAGATAATATTGACAGAAATGACCACATGGACACAAGGTGCAGAGTGAGCAATTTCTAAGAATGCTGAAATGTGTGAACCAGAAAAAAATTCTGTATTCACAGTGCTAAAGAAAGAAAATCCAATTTTTAGCAAATCTCAAATTTTTAAAAAAGAGCACAATCACAGAAAACATAACACAACACCTTTCTCAACTTCATGTCCCTTTCCAGCTGCAGTTTTATTTGTTTCCCTTTGTATAAAACTTATAAACAGAATATTTAATACTTCCTGTATCTATTTTACCACCTCATACTTGTTTCTATCCCAAGAAGATTGTCACTATCACTCAGTATTGCCAAAGTCATCAATAATGGTCATTTTTGAATCTAATTATTAATTCTCAGTCTCCATCTTATTGTATCTGTCAGTAACATTTGATAAATTTGATGGCATCTTTATTAATACGCTTTTTTTCACTTGGCTTATTATATGCATCATTATGATGTATTTTTTCCTCCTCCCCTTTTTACTCCTTTCCCATGTTTTTTTTGCTGGAGCACTTTTTATTCCTAAATGCTGGACTGGCTTAAGTTCAAGTGCTGCAATCTCTCTCTCTCTGTCTCTCCCTCCCCCCCCCTTCTCTCTCTCTCTCTTCTTCCTTCCTTTCATTCTTTCTTTCTTCTATGGTTTCAATGTGTCCGCCAAAACTCATATGTTGGAATTTAATCCCCAATGCAACAGTGTTAAGAGGAAGGATCTTTAAGAGGTGATTAGGTCCTAAGAACTCTGCCCTTGTAGATCAATACTCTTATCATAGGAGTGGATTCCTTGTAAACAGATGAGTCCATCTCTCTCTGTGTGTCTTTCTCAGACAGTCTTTTACCATTCTGTCTTCTGCCATGGAATGACTCAGCAAGAATGCTCTCGGCAGATGCCTGTGCCTTGATCTTGGACTTCCCAATTTCTAGAACTATGAGGAAGTAAAATCCTGTCTATTATAAATTACTCAGTCTCAGGTATTCTGTTGCAGCCACACAAAATGGGCTTTCTTTCTTTTCTTTCTTTCTCTTTCTCTTTTTTCCTTCTTTCTTTCCTTCCTTCTTTCTTTTTTGTTTCCTTATTTTCCTTCTTTATAATGCCATCCAGTTTTG
>NW_007741563.1:7218-20396 GCF_000696425.1 Galeopterus variegatus | reverse complement strand
CTGTTGCAGGTTACCTAGCTCATAGACCTGCATGTGAGGGGTCTGGTGACACAGCCTGGTGTGTGAAGGGTCTGGTGACCCAGCCAGGTGTGTGAGGGGTCTGGGGACCCAGACTGGCATGTAAAGGGTTTGTGACCCAGTCTGTGAACGGGCTTGAGGGGTTTGTGAGCTACAGACCCAGCCCTATCTCCACAGTTGATGCTGTGAGCAGGATTCTGACAGTAGCCCAGCACCACAATTGGTGTAGTCTGTGACAGGATTCTGAGAAGGTACAGGGGCCAAAAGCCATTGGAAGGAGGAGGAAATGTGGCTACTTTTGAATATGCTCTGCCCTATGGTCACCTTCCTATTGACTGGGATCTGCTTGTGGCACACTGTACTGTGAGGCAGCATAGACCAGGCACTACAACACAAACCCCTTGGGAAGGGGAGGAAATGTGGCTGTTCTTGGGCATGTGGTGCACGGTGGCCATTTTCCTGCTGACTGGAGCCTGGCTGCTGCTCACTACACTGCAAACTGATCAAGATTTGTGGCAGAAAGCAGAGTTGTTGGAAGCATGGATAAATGTCCTGGAAGACAATGTGCAGTGACTGGCCACTCCTGCTTCTCACACCAGGGAAGACAACAACTTGTGAGTTGGGGGAAACTGTGTGTCTCCAGGCATAACCTGTTGTGCACAAGAAATTGAGGCACAAGCAGCCTGTGAGACCAGACAGACAACAGGTAGGTGATCCACAGGTGAACCAGTTCACCACCTATGTCCTGTATATCCAGGCTGAACTGGTTGACTTGAGAAGGCAGTAAAGCAGCAGAAACAGGGAGAGCCCCTGGCTGCTGCAACTGTGGGACCTAGGGCTGGCTGGTGTAATGTGCTCTAGAGATGATATAGTAAACACATGTTGCATTTGTCTGAGGCAAAAGGCTTGGAGGGTGCCACTTAAACCCAATAGCTCGATGAGTATTATATAAACTCGAGGACAGAACTGAGGTGTCATTGCCCTTGACAAACTACTCCCTGCATCCCCACCACTCTGGCTGGAGCGATCCTGCCTCAGCACCTCAGAAGAGCAAAAGCCAAAAACCTTGGTGGTGTTCACTCTGTGTTCAGTTTGCAGGCTAGCAGTATGTGAGAGCAGTGGAGGCATGGCAGCCTCCACCTAGATTTCAGAAGATGTATGAAAAAGCCAGGCAGAGACCTGCTGCAGGGGTGGAGCCATAGTGGAGGTCATCTATGGGGCAACGTGGAGCAGAAAAGTGGGGCTGGAGCCCCCACAGAGAATCCCCACTGAGGAAATGTCTAGTGGAGCCAGGATTGTGGGACTGCCACCAGGAGCCCAGAACCATGGGGCTGCTGGCAACGTGCAGTACTGGCTTGGAAAAGCTGCAGGCACCAGGGAAGCTCAATGGGCTGCAACTGGTGGAGCTGTAGGAGTGAGGCTGCTCAACACTTTAGGGGTCCAGGTGCCCCAGTGTGCTTAACGTTTGCCCTGTTTGGGTTTTGGATTTGTTTGGGCCCAGTTTTTCCTTTCTCTTCCTCCCTTCTGGAATAGGAATGTGTACCCAATGTCTGTCTCACTGTATCCTGGAAGTAGATGAACTTGTTTTTGACTCTTTACAGGTTCACAGCCGAAAGGACTTTTGCCTTTAGTCTCAGATGAGACTTTGGACTTTTGAGTTGGTGCTGCAACAAGCTAAAGAGTTTCGGGACTGGGATGGAATGTGTAATATGTGAATGTATGGGTTGTCTATCCTCGCTTAGCAAACATCATGGAAGGTTCTGAACACATAGATTATACGGTGAAGGACCCTGAAGGGGTGAATTGTTGGGAAAACAGAATAATTTAATCAGGCTCCCCTTGCCTCAGGGCCAGTTGGGGGTGGTTCCGTAAACAAATTGTGTTTGTGTGTGGGTATAGTTGGTGCACATGCCCAGTGCCACTGGTTTCCAACCTATGGCTTCCAAGGACCTGTTTGCAGGTTACCTAGCTCACAGACCTGTGAGGGTTCTGTGGACCCAGCCTGGCATGTGAGGGGTTTGGGGACTCAGCCTGGTGTGTGAAGGGTTTGTGACCCAGTGTGTGAATGGACTTGAGGGATCTGTGATCTCCAGACCCAGACCTAGCTTGACAACTGGCACTGTGAGCAGGATTCTGACATGAGCCTAGTGCTACAGCTTCAAATTTATAGCCTGACGTGCGTAATCTTAACAAGCTTAAAACTAGGTACCTATTGACATATCCAAAACATACATCTACTTTCCTCTGTGAAAGAATTTCTGTTCTGGTCTTCCCCATCTTAGAATTGATTCAATTGCTTAAACCTAAAAGTCATCCTTGATTCTTTTTTTTTTTACTCTCATCCTGGACCCAATTCATATATTGAACGAATAAACTTTTTAAAATTTAGTTCTTTATTTGACAAATAAAAATTATACATATTTATGGTGTACAACATGTTGTTTTATAATATGTATATATTGTGGAATGATTAAATCAAGTTAATTAACACATGATTTATCTCACATATTTACATATTTTTGTGGTGAGAACACTTAAAATCTACTCTCTCAACAATTTTCAAATATGCAATACATTGTTATTAATTACAGTTATTCCTCATTTTGTTGCACTTTGCTTTATTAAAATATACAGAGAATGCATTCTTTTACAAATCAAAGGATTGTGGTAACCCTGAGTCAAACAAGTCTATCAGCATCATTTTTCCAACAGTACTTGCTCGCTTTATGTCTCTGTGTCACATTTAGGTAATTCTCACAATATTTCAGACAAATTCATTATTATTACATCTGTTATGGTGACCTGTGATCAGTGATCTTTTATGTAACTGTTGAAATTGTTTGGGGGCACCAAAAATCACACCCATGTTAGACAGCAACTTAATAAATATTGCATGTGTTTTGACTCCTCCACTGACTGACCGTTCCACACTTCTCTCCCTCTCCTTGGACTTCCCTATTTCCTGAGACACAATATAGACATTAGGCAAAATAATAACCCCACAATAGCCTCTAAATATTCAAATAAAAAGAAGAATCACATTTCTCTAGCTTTAAATCAAAAGCTAGAAATGATTAAGCTTAATGAGGAAGGCAAGTCTACAGCTGAAACAGATCAAAAGGTAGGTGTCTTGTGGCAAACAGCCAAGTTGTGGATGCAAAGAAAAGTTCTTGAAGGAAATTAAAAGTGCTACTCCAGTGAACACACGAATGATAAGAAAGTGAAACAACCTAATTGGGGATATGGAGAAAGTTTTAGTCATTTGAATAGAAGATCAAACCAGCCACAATATTACTTTAAGACAAATCCTAATCCAGAGCAAGCCTGATTAGCTCAGTTGGTTAGAGCACAGCCTTGTAACACCAAGGTCACAGGTTCGGATCCCTGTACCAGCCACCAACAAAAACAAAAAGAATTGAGCAAGTCCCTAGCTCTCTAAAACTCTATGAAGTATGTTAAAGGTAAGGAAACTGCCCAATTAAAGTTTGAAGCTAGCAGAGGTTCATGTGGTCTAAGGAAATAAGTGATCTCTAACATAAAAGTGCAAGGTGAAGCTACAGCAAGTTATTGAAAAGATATAGCTAAAATAATTGATGAAGATGGCTACACTAAACAACATATTTTCAATGTAGATGAAACAGCCTTCTTTTGGAAGAAGATGCCATCTATAATTTTTATAACGTGGGAGGAGAGGTCAATGCCTGGCTCCAAAGTTTCAAAAGACAAGCTTACTCTTGTTAGGAGTTAATGCAGCTGTTGGCTTTTAGTTGAAGCCAGTGCTCATTTAACATTCTGAAAACCCTAGTGCTCTAAAGAATTATGCTAAATCTCTCTGCCTGTGCTCTATAAATGGAACAACAAAACCCGGATGACAATGCTGTTGTTTATAGCATGATTTACTGAATATTTTAAGTTGAGAACAATTGTTCAGAAGAAAAGATTCCTTTCAAAATATTACTGCTCATTGACAATTCATCTGGTCACTCAGGAGCTCTGATGGAGATGTACAAAAACATTAATATTGTTTTTATGCCTGCTAACAAAATATCTCTTCTGCAGACTATGGATCAAAAAGTAATTTTGACTTTCAATTTTATTATTTAAGAAATGCATTTTGTAAGACTATCGCTGCCATAGATAGTGGTTCCTCAGGTGGACCTGAGCAAAATAAATTGAAAACCTTCTGGAAAAAATTTGTCCATTCTAGATGACATTAAGAACACTCATGATTCATGGGAGGAAGTAAAATATCAACATTAACATGAGTTTGGAAGAATTTGATTTCAACACTTATGGATGACTTTGACGGATACAAAATTTCAATGGAGAAAGTAACTGCAGATGTAGTAGAAATAGCAAGAAAAACTAGAATTAGGAGTGGATCCTGAAGATGTGACTGAATTGCTGTAATCTCTTTAATGGGGGGATGAGGAGTTGCTTCTTATGGATGAGCAAAGAGTGATTTCTTGAGATGGAATCTACTCCTATTAAAGATACTGTGAGCTTTGTTACAACAAAGGATTTAGAATGTTACACAGCTTAGTTGACAGAGTAGTGGTGGGGTTTGAGAGGATTGACTCCAATTTCAAAAGATGCTCCATTGTGAGTCCAAAGCTATCAAAAAAAATTGAATGTTACAGAAAAATCTTTAGTGAATGAACGAGTCAATCAATTTGGCAGACTTCATTGTTGTTTTATTTTAAGAAATTGATAAAACCACTCCAACTTTCAGCAACCAACACCTCATCAGTCAGCAGCTGTACTAGTCAGTTTCTGTTGCTTATAAAATACACAGAATTGGGGCCGAGCCTGTGGCGCACTCGGGAGAGTGCAGCGCTGGTAGTGCAGCAGCGCTCCCGCCACGGGTTCGGATCCTATATCAGGATGGCCGGTGTGCTCACAGCGCTCACTGGCTGAGCGCGGTGCAGCCGGTCTCAAAAATGACAAAAAAAATACACAGAATTGGGTGATTGATAAAGAAAAACAAAATTTATTGCTTACAGTTTCTGAAGATGGGAAGTCCAAAGTCCAGGGAACACATCTGGTGAGAGCCTTGGTGGTGGCAGCAGTGATGGCAGAGTATCACATTGCAAAAATGGTGGGGTTGAGGAAGCAAAGAGAGCAAGAGAAAGAGACAGACTCGCCTCTTTTTTTAAAGCCCTCAGAACCACGCCCCTGACCACCATTTTTAAGCCATTCACTACTGCAGGGTCCTACAATCGAATCACCTCTTCAAGGCTCCACCATTCATTACCATAATAGGATCTCCCACCCTCCAAACAGTCACAGTGGGGGCTAAGTTTCAAATACGTAAAACTTGGGGAACACAATTCAAGCTTCAATGAGTTTTGGGGGGCATAATTCAATGCACTACAGCAGCCATCAACATGTAGGCAAGAACCTTCACCAACAAAGTGATTACAACTTGATGAAGGAGAAAGCTCAGGGTATCATTAGCATTTTTTTTTAGCAATAAAGTATTTTGAAATGTTGGTATGTACATTGTTTCTTTAATACATAATGCTATTGCATACATAATAGGCTGCANATGTTGTTTTATAATATGTATATATTGTGGAATGATTAAATCAAGTTAATTAACACATGATTTATCTCACATATTTACATATTTTTGTGGTGAGAACACTTAAAATCTACTCTCTCAACAATTTTCAAATATGCAATACATTGTTATTAATTACAGTTATTCCTCATTTTGTTGCACTTTGCTTTATTAAAATATACAGAGAATGCATTCTTTTACAAATCAAAGGATTGTGGTAACCCTGAGTCAAACAAGTCTATCAGCATCATTTTTCCAACAGTACTTGCTCGCTTTATGTCTCTGTGTCACATTTAGGTAATTCTCACAATATTTCAGACAAATTCATTATTATTACATCTGTTATGGTGACCTGTGATCAGTGATCTTTTATGTAACTGTTGAAATTGTTTGGGGGCACCAAAAATCACACCCATGTTAGACAGCAACTTAATAAATATTGCATGTGTTTTGACTCCTCCACTGACTGACCGTTCCACACTTCTCTCCCTCTCCTTGGACTTCCCTATTTCCTGAGACACAATATAGACATTAGGCAAAATAATAACCCCACAATAGCCTCTAAATATTCAAATAAAAAGAAGAATCACATTTCTCTAGCTTTAAATCAAAAGCTAGAAATGATTAAGCTTAATGAGGAAGGCATGTCTACAGCTGAGACAGATCAAAAGGTAGGTGTCTTGTGGCAAACAGCCAAGTTGTGGATGCAAAGAAAAGTTAGAATCACATTTCTCTAGCTTTAAATCAAAAGCTAGAAATGATTAAGCTTAATGAGGAAGGCAAGTCTACAGCTGAAACAGATCAAAAGGTAGGTGTCTTGTGGCAAACAGCCAAGTTGTGGATGCAAAGAAAAGTTATTGAAGGAAATTAAAAGTGCTACTCCAGTGAACACACGAATGATAAGAAAGTGAAACAACCTAATTGGGGATATGGAGAAAGTTTTAGTCATTTGAATAGAAGATCAAACCAGCCACAATATTACTTTAAGACAAATCCTAATCCAGAGCAAGCCTGATTAGCTCAGTTGGTTAGAGCACAGCCTTGTAACACCAAGGTCACAGGTTCGGATCCCTGTACCAGCCACCAACAAAAACAAAAAGAATTGAGCAAGTCCCTAGCTCTCTAAAACTCTATGAAGTATGTTAAAGGTAAGGAAACTGCCCAATTAAAGTTTGAAGCTAGCAGAGGTTCATGTGGTCTAAGGAAATAAGTGATCTCTAACATAAAAGTGCAAGGTGAAGCTACAGCAAGTTATTGAAAAGATATAGCTAAAATAATTGATGAAGATGGCTACACTAAACAACATATTTTCAATGTAGATGAAACAGCCTTCTTTTGGAAGAAGATGCCATCTATAATTTTTATAACGTGGGAGGAGAGGTCAATGCCTGGCTCCAAAGTTTCAAAAGACAAGCTTACTCTTGTTAGGAGTTAATGCAGCTGTTGGCTTTTAGTTGAAGCCAGTGCTCATTTAACATTCTGAAAACCCTAGTGCTCTAAAGAATTATGCTAAATCTCTCTGCCTGTGCTCTATAAATGGAACAACAAAACCCGGATGACAATGCTGTTGTTTATAGCATGATTTACTGAATATTTTAAGTTGAGAACAATTGTTCAGAAGAAAAGATTCCTTTCAAAATATTACTGCTCATTGACAATTCATCTGGTCACTCAGGAGCTCTGATGGAGATGTACAAAAACATTAATATTGTTTTTATGCCTGCTAACAAAATATCTCTTCTGCAGACTATGGATCAAAAAGTAATTTTGACTTTCAATTTTATTATTTAAGAAATGCATTTTGTAAGACTATCGCTGCCATAGATAGTGGTTCCTCAGGTGGACCTGAGCAAAATAAATTGAAAACCTTCTGGAAAAAATTTGTCCATTCTAGATGACATTAAGAACACTCATGATTCATGGGAGGAAGTAAAATATCAACATTAACATGAGTTTGGAAGAATTTGATTTCAACACTTATGGATGACTTTGACGGATACAAAATTTCAATGGAGAAAGTAACTGCAGATGTAGTAGAAATAGCAAGAAAAACTAGAATTAGGAGTGGATCCTGAAGATGTGACTGAATTGCTGTAATCTCTTTAATGGGGGGATGAGGAGTTGCTTCTTATGGATGAGCAAAGAGTGATTTCTTGAGATGGAATCTACTCCTATTAAAGATACTGTGAGCTTTGTTACAACAAAGGATTTAGAATGTTACACAGCTTAGTTGACAGAGTAGTGGTGGGGTTTGAGAGGATTGACTCCAATTTCAAAAGATGCTCCATTGTGAGTCCAAAGCTATCAAAAAAAATTGAATGTTACAGAAAAATCTTTAGTGAATGAACGAGTCAATCAATTTGGCAGACTTCATTGTTGTTTTATTTTAAGAAATTGATAAAACCACTCCAACTTTCAGCAACCAACACCTCATCAGTCAGCAGCTGTACTAGTCAGTTTCTGTTGCTTATAAAATACACAGAATTGGGGCCGAGCCTGTGGCGCACTCGGGAGAGTGCAGCGCTGGTAGTGCAGCAGCGCTCCCGCCACGGGTTCGGATCCTATATCAGGATGGCCGGTGTGCTCACAGCGCTCACTGGCTGAGCGCGGTGCAGCCGGTCTCAAAAATGACAAAAAAAATACACAGAATTGGGTGATTGATAAAGAAAAACAAAATTTATTGCTTACAGTTTCTGAAGATGGGAAGTCCAAAGTCCAGGGAACACATCTGGTGAGAGCCTTGGTGGTGGCAGCAGTGATGGCAGAGTATCACATTGCAAAAATGGTGGGGTTGAGGAAGCAAAGAGAGCAAGAGAAAGAGACAGACTCGCCTCTTTTTTTAAAGCCCTCAGAACCACGCCCCTGACCACCATTTTTAAGCCATTCACTACTGCAGGGTCCTACAATCGAATCACCTCTTCAAGGCTCCACCATTCATTACCATAATAGGATCTCCCACCCTCCAAACAGTCACAGTGGGGGCTAAGTTTCAAATACGTAAAACTTGGGGAACACAATTCAAGCTTCAATGAGTTTTGGGGGGCATAATTCAATGCACTACAGCAGCCATCAACATGTAGGCAAGAACCTTCACCAACAAAGTGATTACAACTTGATGAAGGAGAAAGCTCAGGGTATCATTAGCATTTTTTTTTAGCAATAAAGTATTTTTTTTGGGGGGCATAATTCAATGCACTACAGCAGCCATCAACATGTAGGCAAGAACCTTCACCAGCAAAGTGATTACAACTTGATGAAGGAGAAAGCTCAGGGTATCATTAGCATTTTTTTTTAGCAATAAAGTATTTTTAAATGTTGGTATGTACATTGTTTCTTTAATACATAATGCTATTGCATACATAATAGGCTGCAGTATAGTGTAAACGTAACTTTGGTAAGCACTGAGAAACCAAAAAGTTTGTGTGAATCACTTAATTGTGACATTTGCTGTATTTCAGTGGTCTGGAACTGAACCTGTAATATCTCTGAGGTATGCCTGTACAGTCACCATGTTGTTCAATAGATCTCTGGAACTTTTTTCCTCTGTGCAATTACAATTTCGTATCCTTTGACCAAGATCTTTCCATCCCCCCTCCCCCTGGTCTCAGGTAACCATCATTCTACTTTCTTCTTCTATGAGTTTGACTTTTTACACTCCACATATAAGTGAGCATTTGTCTTCTTGTACCTGGATTATTTCACTTAACATAATGTCCTCCAGGTTCATCCATTTGTTGCAAATGGCAGGCTTTCCTTTTTATTTAATGCTGAATAATGCAGTTATATGTTGCTTAATGATAGGAATATGTTTTCAGAAATGTGTCATTAGTCCATTTCATTGTTGTGTGAACATCATAGAGTGCACTTACACAAACCTAGATGGTATAGCCTACTACACATCTAGGCAATATAGTATAGCCTAATGCACCTACCCAGCATCACCACACACACATGAGTAATGCAGTGTGCTACAATGTTATGACGGCTACAAACTCACTAGGCGATAGGAAATTTTCAGCTTCATTATAATCTTGTGGGACCACCATCGTATATGTGGTTCATCATTGACCAACACATTGTTATGCGTTACATGACTGTATTACATTGTGTATCTATACCACATATTCTTTCTGCATTCATCCATTGATGACCATTTATGTTGGTTCTATATCCTGACTATTGTGAATAATGCTGCAATAAACATGAGAGTGCAGATATCTCTTTGACCAGCTGATTTTGTTTCCTTTGGAGCTATAGATAAATCGACTTTGAAAGGATATCTTAAATTTAACCACTTGCCTTCAACATTACCTCTACAACCCTAGGTCAAGCTGCCATTGTCTCTGACACTGTCTACTTCAGTGGCAATCCTAGTATTCTGTTTACTTCTAATCTAGTTCAGTCTCCATGTAGCCATTCAGAGTAGTCTTTTAAAATCTTAGAAAAGATCACATTACTTCAATTCTCAAAACTCTCTGTGCTGGTTTTCATCACACTTGGCCCAAAGTCCAACTTCCGAACTCAGGTTACAAAGCTTCACATGATTTAATTTCCATCCTTAACTCCTTCCTGCTCCAGCTATGCTTACTCTCTCCTGATCACACTGTCCTCTCTGGAATTACTTAAATGCACAAGGTCATTTCCTGCCTCAAGAACTTTGAACTTGTATTTCCTACACCAGAATGTTTTTTCTCCTCACATGATGCCCTTTCTTTCCTCTTTTTATTTATGGTTCTACTTACAAATCACCTCCTCATAGAAGCCTTCTCTGCCCACCTCATCTAAAATAGAAAACCCACCACAGTTCTACCCACTCTCTATTTCCTCAGTGGATTTACTCTTTCTTCATATCACTTGTCTCTAGTAAAGCAGAGATTAGCTACTTTATACCTGAAGAGATAGAAATAGTTTGGAACATGTTTAGAATATTTATTAGTAAAAACACCATATCAATGATATGAAAGATCAGCTCCACCTTGTACACGATGTAGGATGAAATATGCATCCAGAACATTTCCACTTTTTGAAGCGATTAATTAAGATGTTGATTTTTAAAATGTATCACATATGAAGTAATATCATGAATAATGTTTAGGTTTTTTAATTAAGAACTTTAATTTTTTCTCAATGCTCATTAATTTAATATTGTGCATGAATTAACTAATTGTGATGTTCTCTATTTTGTTTCAATAGATATTGCACACTTCAAATGTGCCAAGCAAGAGGATAGGTTTTAGAAGAATTATACAGTTCCCTTCCCTGAGTTGCTCTTAAGTTAGTATAAGTTAGTAAATTGAATACAGCTAACCACTAATGATATGAATGAAGTACTAAGGAAACATATATATTTATATACAAATTTAGGAATATTGTGATTGTGGAGATCTCAATAATTAGTTATAGTGGGAACCCTTAATTGCAGGTTTAAATGGACTTGCAATTTTCAGTGATTAGGTCTTAATTTATAATTTAGATATGAATCAGAACATTCATTTATATAAAAAAAGATCTGCTAAGTATATGTGAACATATTTAATTATGGCATAATTTCACAATAGTAACCCAGGAGTAATTATAATGATCTTTCTGCCATAAAAAAAAAAAATGTTTATTGTTTCAGGCCACATTCAGACATTCACATTCACGTGTTAACATCTTGAAACAACGGCCTTTCTGCTCCACACTAGAAAGTATCTTGAACTATTTGGTGTCTTTGCTGATGTCTATAGCAAAAAGGGAAATGATCAAAGTAGTAACAACAGAGAAATAAATATTCTCTTCTTGTGTGTAATTCTCAGAAGAAAATGTATTATTTCTATCTTAATCCATTTTTGTAAGACATGATATTTAAAGTGCCATTGTAGAAACAGCCATGACCATAACAAATAACATCATAGGGTTTTGCTATTATAATCACGCAAAGACTTAGCCAACATTTTTTTTAACCATCAAACTACTTTATGACTAGCTATCTTAATCCATTTTTGTAAGACATGATATTTAAAGTGCCATTGTAGAAACAGCCATGACAATAACAAATAACATCATAGGGTTTTGCTATTATAATCACGCAAAGACTTAGCCAACATTTTTTTTAACCATCAAACTACTTTATAACTACTTTGAATGAGTAACATTTAAAATAAATATGTATAATGAATGCAATTTAATATTTCACTTTAACCTTAAGCAAACAAAATACTAAAATAAGAAATATGAGTAAAACTAAAATTAAGAACAAGTAAAATAATAATTGCAGCTATTTGTTAAGTGCTTACTATGTGCCAGGCACTAGCAAAGTGCTTTTCATTTTTTTCCCAATTAATCCTCATAGCAAACTATGACATATATATCATTTTTGTCCTCTTTTGATAGGTAAGGAAACTGAGGCACAGCAAAATTGTATGGCTGCCCATTATCATTTAGCTAACAAGGGTGCTCGTTTTCAAGACCAGAGAAATTAACATGAGCCTAAGTCAAACTTCCACACCCTTGTCAAACTCCCATTCACTCATTTATTCATTCCTTCATCTTTTCCTTCTGTTAAGAATGTAAATAAGACCATGATACTATATTCAGATTGTCAACATGTGATTATGACCCATTTTAACTGTGTCATCTTAAGACACATCTTGTTGTTAAGAGAGCACTTACTCTCTGCCTTAGGTTTTTTTTTATCTACAAGATGAAAACACTGAAAAGAACATACCATGTAATACAGTTAAATGAGATAATAGAGGTAAAACTGTGCATGGAATGGGGAATTATTCAATAAGTTTTAGGTGTTGTTTTTAATTTAAGAAATGTTCATTGAGCACCAACAATATGCCAGGCACTTTTCTTGTCAGTAGGCAGCATACAGTTTTCCTGTCTCTCTGCTAGTAAAATCACTCTGTGTATTAGTGAAATATACTCTTTCTACACATTTTGATGCCTTCTGTTTATCTGCACCTATAATTTATTCAGCATACATCTCCTGAGTACTTAATATTTGATAACTGCTAGGTGATGAAAGATCAGAGATGTATGAGTATAAACCTACTATTAAGATATATCTGGGGGCCGGCCCGGTGGCGCACTGGATAAGTGCGCCGCTTGGGAAGCGCGGCGGCGCTCCCGCCCGAGGGTTCGGATCCCACATACAGACCGGTTCCCGCTCACTGGCTGAGCGAGGTGCGGGAGCAACACCGAGGGTTGCAATCCCGTTGCCGGTCCCTGGTCCGGTATGGGGGCAACACTGAGGGTTGCGATCCATTGCCGGACACAGAAAAAGACAAAAGACCAAAAAAAAAAAAAAAAGATATATCTGGGCATATCTGGGAAACTGATGGTGTAAATCTAATCCACATCAATTTGCATGAAGCAAAAACACATCCTAAAGAGAAATTAATAGCTAAAACTCATTGGGTGTTTAATAAGGCCACCTTGATTTAAATGCTAGCCATGTACACAAACTACTCAATTTAATCCCACAGACCTCCGTAGGTGGTACCAATGTAATAAATTTTTAATTGGAATGAACATTTTATGTGGCTGTTTTTTTAAAAGCTTTATTGAAGTACAATTTATTTACAAAGAACTGCACATATTTAATGCA
>NW_007741563.1:5991-6999 GCF_000696425.1 Galeopterus variegatus | reverse complement strand
AAACACAGTCAACAAGGCTTAGAACTTATAGTCTTACCACAAAACCATACAATCAATTTTAGAACAAGGTGTCATAGTCCAGTGTTGAAAAAGATTTCTTGTATAGCATAGTGTTGGACTAGTTCTGTTCACTTTCAATTTCCCATAGACTTCTGCCAAGTTCTACTACAAGAGAGGAATGTGAATAAAATCAGGAATTTTCTTTCACTAAAAACTTTATAGGATTGTGATTCAAGAAGCCATTCTCTGTTATCTGTTTAATGGAATATATAAAATAAATCAATGGGCCTTTCTACTCCCACATTATCGTAGACCATATTACACAACCTTGGCACCTAGAAGGCTTCTATGGATAGAGTGTCAGACTGAGAGAGCAGTATCTGGAAGAAAGGGTGACAGTGTTCAACATGGAGAGGAGCAGAGTCATTGAGCCAAATCGTCAGCAGTACCCAAGGTGGCAGTGATGTTGCCCTGGCAAAGCGACATCAGTATCAGTAACCAACAGAATTGGTCCTGATGTATGAAAAAGTTATAGTGTCAGCAGACATAGTGGAACTCATGAAAAGAGGATTAAAGCCAAAGGAGCAAACAATAAACAAATTAGGCCTTATGGAATCTCTAATGAGCCCAAAGTGTTAATGAGCTCCTGTGTAACATCCACCAGGATTCTCAGAAATACTTGTGGGATTATTTTAGCTGACAGAATAACAGCCATTGGGTAATGACTGATCATGATGCTGATTTTACTTATATCTTGGAGGGGCGTTGCAAAAGCTCAGTTTATAAGGAATGGTGTCTGCCCTTAAGAAATGCACGGTGTGTTAAGTGAGACATCAATGCAATACTTACTGCAAACAGGGCTCTGAAACTGAGTTATACACAAGGTGCAGTTGTGACACAGTGAGGAGGATGATTAAGTCCCTGCTCTCAACATTCCACCTTGTTCTGCAATATCCCTCCTAAAATTCCCTTTTATTGCTCTTATTGCTGCTGTCGTGTTTATGTTGC
>NW_007741563.1:0-4847 GCF_000696425.1 Galeopterus variegatus | reverse complement strand
GCAATATCCCTCCTAAAATTCCCTTTTATTGCTCTTATTGCTGCTGTCGTGTTTATGTTGCCTGAATTAAGCCTATATCTTAGTTCATAAAGGCAAATTCCTTATACATTTCATGTATTTATTCCCTCCTCTTTTATTCTTTGCCATGCTGGGACACAGAGCAGAAGAAATAAGTGCGGCCAATTCTTTTTATTCCTGGTAGTTTTGTTCTGTAAAGTGACTGCGAACACCGAATTAGCAAACACTGAGCCATTGCTGCTAGGGGAAATATGGGGTTATGTTCCTGTGAGACTCTGGTTGCAACGTTTTTGTCAACAGATAAATAAGTAACATTGCTTTATGTGTACTTCTGTTTAAAGATCCTTATTATGTATGTGTGTGTGTGTATATATATATATATATATGTATGTATAACATATATAATTGCATATATATTTGGTTAATTATCTCTGAACCCCAAGCTAATAGTATTGCAACTCATGCCTGAATAAAGCTTATCTATCATAAAATTTACGCTCATATTTTTGTGGTTTTTAATGTTGAAAATCATCAACGAAAAGCATAAAAATGTGAACAATGTGACAATATATAGTGAAAAGGACACTCATCTACAGTATGACAGTTGGAACAAAAAAGCAGATAAGTACTGGATAAGAGCTCTACGTTTTTCCCCAATTAATCATCATAGCAAACTATGACATATATATCATGTTTGTCCTCTTTTTTTTTTTTTGTCTCTTTCGTGACTGGTAAGGGGATTGCAACCCGAACCCGTGGGGGGACATGTTTGTCCTCTTTTGATAGGTATGTCCCCTTATTTGACTTCAGCTGGGAATGTGTGTGCGTGACCACAAATGTTTTGTCACTTTATGTCTGTCTGCAAAAGACCCTGAAAGCATGGCACGTGCTGATTTTGGAGTTCCCAGTGAATTTTAGCAAATGAGTGAATTTGCAAATACAGAATCCATAAATAATGAGAATCGGCTATACTGGGCAAATAACATCATGTAATTGATTTCCATAAGATTTTCACTTAAAAACTGTCCCTAATTGTGATCCTAATAATAATTAAAACTGAATATATTTTAATCAATTAAATAAGATATCTTTGCCCATAGCTGATAAAACATCAGAAGACACACAAAATTCTTAAAAACATCTTTAATATGACATCATCAGCATTCACATTTTTACCTAATATTTTACGATTAATAATTGTTTGTACATCCATTACATATATATTTTAACCTTCATGGCAAACATGAGTTTTGTATTTTTATCTCCATGTGTGAAAGGAAAAATATACACAGGCATCTTTTGACTCTAAGTGCTTTTTTTTCCTGAACAAATTACAATGATATATTATGTTTGAGTGAAATTGAAACTACTATTCTGGCCACAACTGATTATATCAATAATATTTCTGAGTCAAAGGCAACCTGGTTGGTCCAATCATAATAAAAGTCAGTTGCATTTGGGATGGCTTGGGACAGAACTGTTTCTAACTAAAGTGTTCCAAATGGGATGGTAATAAACTTACCTTGCCGTGTAATATATCTTGACAATATTAATACTAGGTTCACATAAAGAATGTGAAGTATTGCTTGGGACAGAACTGTTTCTAACTAAAGTGTTCCAAATGGGATGGTAATAAACTTACCTTGCCATGTAATATATCTTGACAATATTAATACTAGGTTCACATAAAGAATGTGAAGTATTGAACTTCCTGTTTTATTTTACATGATATTTACTTATTTTTCTATTTCCATTTTAGCCATTTTATTCTGGTTTTAAAACTCCAGAGCCTGGGCTATAATAAAATTGCTAATGCAGTTTCCTGTATCCTAACATTTCACCAGATATCCTAATAATTACCTTCCATCATCAAAGATAAACTGTGCCTGTCTGTTACAGGCAACAAGAACATAGTTGACTATGACCAAGGCAATTGAGGCTCAAAGAGTTTTGGGGAATTGGCTAAGGTGACACAAGCCACAAACCTAGTATACTGATTTCAGGACTTCTGCTCATGAATATTAAACAAGAGTTTCTCTGTTTTGTTTATATTACCATTATACAAGAGCACAATATCAAGACCTGTTCCAGATACTGTCAGTGAAAAATTAAAATTTATTCCTGGCTAAAAACCCACTATAGAAGAGAAAGTCAACTTTACCCATAGGCATGGACACTGACTGTAAATTATTTTATCTACATCTATAATTTCATTGTGTTTATCTTGTTTATCTACTCTCTTTTCATTGGTAACTGTCAATAAAAAGAGATTTAGCATACTGGAATTCACCTGTGCAGAAATGGAATTCACCATTTACCTATAAATGGGAGATAAAATATTCACAAATAATAATTTAAAAAAAAATCCTCTCTCACCTCAGGCTTACTAAGTAAAACCTTACAAGGACAAGACACTTGACTTGATATTAATCAAGAACCAGCCTCCCCAGGCAGGAGAGACCTGAACAGGTTGGACTCATGATGTGATGCTTGTGAAATACTTTGGAATATTGTCACCCCTGCAGAGGCTCCTGATGTTGCCACATCTAATGCCAAACGTGCTATCTCTCCATGTTGTCTCCTCTTCTTCATGCCACTTTATGGTCCTGTCCAAGGAGCCAAGGAATACACTCAAAACTGCCTGTTCCAGGTCAAATAAAAGCATTTTTAGCAACCAAATTATGAACTGCTGAGGCTAAAGATCAGTAACCGTGATTGATTGTACCCTATATCTTGGTTCTCGAAAGGGCGATCCAATAAAAACAGAAAACCATGAATATGGAGCTAAACAAAAGTCATTCTCTAAATAACTAGGATGAAAAGCAGAACAATTTAAGGTATCTGCATAATATTGAATATTGACATAATATCTTAACAGTGATTATCAATGAATTCCATTGTAATAGTTAGAACTATGTAAGAATAATACATTAATAAGCTAGATTAGATGAGATATCGAAGAGTACATTTTATTTCAGGTCCAGGTAAACATGTATTGAATTAGTTTTTACAACTCACTTATTTATACAGATAGAGATTGTTTGAAGCTGTATTAGATTAGTCTTTTTGCAGTTTAGTTTCTTTGTTGTAGAATCAATATAATAAGAGAATCTATGCCATGGGGTTGCTGCAAAAGTAAAATAAGAAAAATATAACATTAAAATAAATTCTATATTCAGAAATAGAGTAATACTAAAATAACTAGTTGTTCAGTTTTAGACCACAGTCAGTATAATTTCAAACTAGATATCAGACCATGTAACTCCTTGGTTTCGAAATTATTAAAGGCCATCCTTAGGATGGGTCTAAAAATAAGGACCCAAATCCTTAGCATCGCTACAAGGCTTTTCCTAACTCTACATTTTCATCTCCAAACCCTTTTACTTTCTGCTTTCTGTTTCAACATTCCACCACCCTGGATTTCTTTCACTCTCTAGAACAGGACATGATTTCTACTGCTCATAATTCCTAAGCTTATTACTGGAATTTTGATGCTTCATTTCTTTAAACTCTTTTTCATCTTTCAGATCCTTCAACAGTTCTATTTTTTTTTTAAAAAAAGACATTTATTGAATGCTTAGTGTGTGCTAGACTTTTAAAAAGTTTCTTTCATAAGTTCATTATTTAATAGTTACAAAATTCTATGTAACAAAAATAGTTATCTCCATTTTAAAAATGGGGAAACAAATACCTGGGAGGCCTTGGTATTTTCTATCATGCTATCTTGTTTAGAGAAACTTTTCTTACTCTTTTCAGTGGATCACATCACTCTGGTAGATATTCTCATGTCTTCCTATATTGTTCCCTCCTGGCACTCGTTATAGTTTTATATGCATACATTCATTTGGGAATTGGCCACCAATAGTAGTTCATCAAATGGTCCATGGAGTCAGACAGCCTAGGTTTGAAATCTGACCTCACTATCTACTAGCCAAATGAGTAGGATAAGTCATTCCACTATCCAATTTTCATCTGTCAAGTGCTGATAATAACATCACCTGAGGCATCATGCCATTGTAAGGATTAAGGTAGTACACATGCATTTACACTCTAACTGTACAGACGGGGATCTTAACACTGTGATATGCCAGCAGATGGAGAAGACCCTTGCCTAACTACGGAAGAAATGTATAAACAAGAAAAGACCAGATAAAAGTTTGAACATCATGCCATTGTAAGGATTAAGGTAGTACACATGCATTTACACTCTAACTGTACAGACGGAGATCTTAACACTGTGATATGCCAGCAGATGGAGAAGACCCTTGCCTAACTACGGAAGAAATGTATAAACAAGAAAAGACCAGATAAAAGTTTGAGGAGAGACAGGATATTTGCATGTTCTTAAAGTTTTTCACATGAGATATTTATAATAATGAAGGAAAAATAGAAGTATAACAGTGGAGGAACCTAGAAGAAAATATCTTAACCAAATGATCAAATTTAACATGATTAGAAGTTACATTTACCGTGTGCTCTCTGATATGTTTTACTGACATGTACTGCACCTTTGGTATTCTTAATTTAAATTTTAATGTCAGTCTAATTATGAAAATCACCAGACAGATACAAATTAAAGAGCATTCTACAAAATAACTGAGCATTACTCTTCAAAATCATTAAGGTTATAAGAAAAAAGACAAACTGAAGAACTGTCACTGTCTCCTTATTCTAGCTTGAAGTAGAACAAGCTAGAATAAGGAGAAATAAAAATTGAACACAATTTGGGATACTGGAACAGAAAAAAAAAATAATGGTATTAGAGAGAAGAAAAAAACCTGAATTTTGAATAAGATCTGTAGTTTAAGTAAGAATAGTGTTGTACCAAT